>NC_142859.1:23941893-24244924 GCF_061612785.1 Hesperophylax consimilis
GAGTTACCACAGAAAGGAGACATTAAATACCTACCACCCCATAGCGGGGGGGGCTTCGAATTAACAAATCACACAACGTGAAGTTAAGGGATTTATTGTAGATCAACCCCAAAGCGAAGGCCTTATTTTACTGTGTGCGATATCACAGGGGCGGGGAATATTCAGAGTTAGCTAGGCCCAGCACGATATCGTTTTGCAAAAGCGAAACTGAACGCTGGAGAGAAGGAGGTATAAAAACCTCATTCAAGCGAGTTAGGACAATAAGGAGGTCGAGTCAACACAAGCAGATATAGAAACAAAAGCATGTGTTGCATTTACGTCTTACAGATGGCGCATATTTTTTATCTGTCACAGGTGACATCTATATAGTAAAGGTATATAAAACACAGGTGCATTTCAATTCAACTTTGTGTAAAAATTTAAAAGCAATCGGTGAAAAACTTTCGGAGATTTTAAAGAACATTTTTAGTATAGAACCGCAGAATTTATCAAATGTTGTGCTCGTGCCTTGGACAAAAATGTATAATATAGTCCTTTCACATGAATTGTCTGAATTGTCATTTTTGTATTCAAAAATAGCCAAATGGATCTAGGCAGGACAGGTTCAGAACAAACCAAAATTTTAACTATTTTTTTTATTTCCTCTCTTCTTGTCTTCTCTTTTTTTCTCGTTAGTAGGTATATTACCTGAAAATTCTAATAACTTAGTAAAATTATAATCTTGTTCTTGATTATTTTTCTATAACCGGCACATCCTAGTTAGAAACTAATGCTGATTGAGCCTAATGAATATAATTTATTTATTTATTAACGCCATGTTGGGCTATAACAATAAAATTATAAATTCAAAGAAAACAGCAGTAAAAAAACAACATTTATTTATTTATTCAAACGTCATAAAATAGCTTTTACAATGCAGTGATAATCGAATTACAAGCGTATGACTACGGGATACAAACAGGATAATAATAGCAATTAATTAAATAACAATTAATGTGTACATAAAACACTATTGCAAGTGATGCAGTTATTAATATAAGTGCAGTAAGACAATGCATAATTCAAAAAATATATATACCAGTGTAACAATAGTTGAACTAATTTATACCAGGCTTGTATAAGACCTGTCATAAGTCAAAGTATGAGGTGTTTATGATAATAGTCAGTATTGAGTTTATTGTTACTCACAAACTAAATTGTACTTGGAATAGCTGAGTAGGCATCGCAACATGGCATTAACAATGCAGGGCTATCAACGGTTCAATGATACTTATGGATAAATATTTTTTTAAATGAAGCACGAAGTTCAATTATCACGCTAACTATATATGTATAGATTATGATAACTTTTTATTTACTTTTACTTAAATGCTGTTAATTTCGGTCTAAATATGTCAAATTTTAAAACGAAAATAACTGCGACTTCTTTTAATTCCTTGCCAAGTCTATAAATTCTCTCGATGACAGAATTGAACACCATGTTATTGTTGAGAAACAAAATTATGTTCTATCTAGAATGCTTCAGAATTACGTGTATAATGACCGCCACGTTTAACGGAGTGGTCAGAAGCAAGCTGGAATACGCCAGTACTGTCTGGATACTTTATCAACCTAAATACATAAATATGATTGAACAAATTCCAAAAAAATCCTTAGGTTTGTTTACATGCGATCATACGGAATATATCCGAAATTCATGCATCACGTGGAACTGCTAAAGGAGACAAATTACCAAAGCCTGGAAACCAGGCGTAGTGCCGGACTCGTGGTATTTGAATTAAAGTTACCAAAAAACCTTATCGATTGTCCATATCTCCTGTTATGCTGTGGCTTATTCGTTCCTGATAAATACTGTCGAAATCGTAGCCACGACCTATTCTGCATACCGCAGGGTCGGACAGATGTCATGGCCCAATAAAGCATGACAAGAGGTATGACCTTGCTAAATGCCCTACCATCGGATATAGATGTGTTTAATATACTATACTATGTTTAAAAAAAATTATGTAGTTACAGTCAAATATTTGTACCTCTGTTACAGCACGGCCTCGAAGCACATGGTATTTATTCATAAGTATTCTGTTATAAGTATTTGTAGCTAGAAATTGTAAGAACTTAACTAATTTAAAAGCTCTAAATTTTTTTAGTTGGTTATGAAGAACAGGTTTTTTTTTTAACTTTATTTATTTTCATTTCTTTACATATATTATACATAATAATAGACAGTAAATAATAACATAATATATATATTACCAAAATTGTATACACAAGAAATGAAAACCCACTAAGGCACTGCCTGAGTGTGGGTAATATAAAACCATTACTATATTTCAAGTACCTGATTATAATATATATATATAAGTAGAAAAAGTTTTTTTATAGTTATTATAAAAGTAAAGAGAAAACATTATGTACAATAGTTTATAAAGTTTCAGCAAGTGAGTTGTAGAAAGGATCAATAAATTTATATAAAAAGCGTTTCAATATCTGCGTCATTTAGCCATAATTTTACTTCCTTAACATATTCTATTGTTTTATTTATCATTTGAGTTTGTAGTGGTAGAAGGTTAAATGTACGAGGACCAATGAAACTGCTATGTGTCTGCATTAATTTAGTATTTGTTTGGGGGGTGTAAAATACATTATTTGTTCTTTTGCTCATTCTGTTTTCATTAATTTTGAAATTATTTTTGTTTTTAAATAAATATTTCATTGTTTGTAATATAAATAATTTACGAATGCTAAATAATTTAGATTCTTTGTATAATAAGTCGGTCGAGAATGTTTTATTTTTTTTATATGTGACTTTAATTATGTGTTTTTGAATTATTTGTAGGGCTTAATAAATGTATCAGGTGCACCACCCCATCCTATTATGCCATAAGTGATTGCAGATTGCACTAGGGAGAAGTAGATCATTTTCAATTTTTCAGCGTTTAAAATTTCCTTGAGTCTATAAAATATGTAGGTAAGATATCTTAGTTTAGAAGTGGTTTGATTAATATGTGATTTCCAATTTAGATTAATATCTATTGATACTCCTAAATATTTTATATTTTTGACATTAGCGAGTTCGTTGCACAGGAAGCACATTTCTTGATTGCAAGTTGTATTATGGATTTTAATTTTAAGGTTGTCTTTTGGTTTGTTTTTTATGTTTTTGTAAAAAGGTAAGTAAAATGTTTTGCTGTAGTTTAAGACAAGTTTGTTGTATTTTACAAGAATTTTGTTTCAATTAGTGTTTTTTTATTTACAGTAAAACTTTTCGAAACTGCCAGAGTGACTTTTTTCGGCAAGTTTATTTGGCAACCTCCTTTAGCTGAGCGGTAAGGTTCTTGGTTGCGGATCCCGAATTTGAAACTGGAAAGTACCTACTAATAAACTTGATTTACTGTACAAACAAATAGATCAATTATATTATAATATTTGCGTCACTTTCTGGATTAGTGGCTTCTCTTCGTATCGGCCGTAGTGGTGAAAGACTAGCTTTCAAACTCAGTGGCGGCGGTTGTCTTCAGGGTGTACTAGAGTGCTAATATTACAAAAAATGTCATTATTGACGTCGTTGTAACCAAAAACGTCTTCTTTTTTTATAAATTTCAGTCTTTCGTATAAAGATTTTCAGAAAATCCATGCGGCGCACGGCCAAACTGAAATTTCCTGGATATCGCGGTAAAAAAAATCGGACTTACAAAAAAAAAATTGTACTAAACTACATCATAATGTTGAATTTTTCAAGCTTTACAATATATCACACTCAAAAGTCACTAGCAAAATACTGTTCCAAATCATAACGTCATGCTTATGGTATTACTCCATTTAGTAACAAGATTTTAATAGCAAGATTCCTTCCAAACTTCTCATTTCCCTTCCTACTTCCTTCAACCTTACAAAGCTTGAAAATTAGGTAAGCCATAGTCCCACTGGCTCCGGACAACTGAGAGCACCTACTAAAAATTCTTGTGACGTATTCTCATTCTAAAAAACAGTGTTTTCCTGAAAGAAATTCAGGAAGAATTAAAATGTCACTAACCGAGCTTTGTGAAATAAATGAATAATTGAATAACAGGGTAGATACTTCAAAACTTTCATCCTCAGAACATATCCCAATTGGGGATGCCATAGTCTCACAGATTAAGGAGCAGTTAGGACCTACATGTTGTAGTTACATACAATTCCACACTCGTTAAATTATCACACCACCATTTTTCCATAAGTCCATTAATCGACTATTCATTTTGTCACTTCTCTAAGTACGTAGCACCTTCGATCGATCGCCGGAAATAAATTGCGGTCATGTTCCATAGAGCCTTCTCACCCCGTCTGAGTTAAGGAGTGCTGACGAACAGCCATTGAATACAAATCAGGCTCTATCCGGAGGTGGTATGGCGGCAATCTTACACCACCACAACTTCCCGTTGAAGACACCCGAAAGGCAGTAGAAGCCTGTTTATATGTATATTATAATGATTGTGTTAGCCTCGGATTTGAGAGTAATAAAACACACAATAATCTACGTACTTGTATTTTTATCGGCTGTCTTCACAAAAGATCGGGAGAATTATAACAGCGAAGGAAATAATTGCCGGTCTATAAACCGTATTTATCTCGAAGTGACATCTATCGGAACTAACTAAAACTACTATTAAAGCTACTAATTTTAATGCCATCTGCGCTTCGTGGCTGGAACCCCCACAAATAAGCTTGACACACACAATAGATATAAACTCATAATATATGCGGATTGTATGATTTGAAATTCGGGGGTAAAGTGTACAATCAACTTCGGGATTCTACAGGATAATACAAGTAAAAAACACAAATTGTTTTTTTGGAAATTCCGTCGTTTCTTTTTCCCGTGCATAAAAAATTTTCCATGGAAAAATATTATTTTTCCAGGTTGAAGGTTTTTTTTACTTGAAAACTACCCTTAAACATTGGAATTTAGAAAAAAAGTTGTTAATATTTTTTACTTGTAATATCATGTAGAATTACCTCCCGAAGTTTGTGCACTTTACCTCCGGTAACCTTGTATGTAAGAGGGTATTAATATTGGTTGGCGAAATTGAAATAGTTTGGTCATACTGAAACAATAAAGCTAATTACACACAAGCTATATAACCTCATTATATAATAAAATGCAGGTTATATATTTTGATGTTATGTATTTCATGTGTGACTAGCTTTATAATGTTAGCATGACCAAACTATTCCAATATCCTCAACCATTCTTTGCATGAAAGCATGCTCTTTGCTAAATGTTCATGATGTTTTTTCTCTGAATAGAATAACTTCACACTAATTGGTTTTATATGTGCCTATACCAGTCATCGATGTCATTGTTCTTCTGTCTTTTTCGTTTTTGAACAAGAAGCATGAGCATGATGATGATGAACATCGATGTCGTCCGTACAACTTCTCGCTGGGACTAGATTCCTTGCTCTCTATTTAATTTATCTTTAATATCAATCTTTTTGTGTAACAGGTCCGCTCATTTGGAATTATCTTCCCTCAGCTCTTACTAATCTCCAGAATTTGGCTGAATTTATACCGGCTTTAAAAAGAAAATTATATAAAAAATTCTACTATTCATAAATCTTAACTTCTATTCAATATTTTATTTTAAGCCATATTCTCAAACTTCCGGTAGTTGTTTAGTGTCGGTTGCCTCCTAATTGAAACTTTTTAAATGTCTGCTCAGAAAATTCTCATTTCTGATTCTCCAAATTGCCTCCTGTTTTATATTATGTTTTAGTTTTAAATTTCTTGTTTTGTCCTGTCCTGCTGTTATTGTTATTTATGATTTTGTCATCACTTTTTATAAAGTGTGCATATAGTGTAATATTATAAGATTTGTATTAGGTAAGGCGCACTGTAGGAATAATTTTAAGAACATGACCACTAATACTAAATTACAAATTTAAGTTTGTTATAGTAAAGCGCACTTGAAATGAAATGAAATAAAACTGCGTTATATAAATTCTTTGTTATTGTTATTTGTATTTTTATTTTTAAGCCGACACAATATAATTTTATATTTAAATAATTGACGGATACTAACAAATGGCCATTGACTTGAACAGTGTCCACATCATTATAAAACATTAAGGGACGGTTGTTTCAGAGAATTTGAACAACTCATCAAATTTCACAGTTTCAAGGACTGTGAAAGTTCTATTATTATTTCAGTTCTGTGAAGCAACTGGCCCATGTATAAATATTATCAAAACTTCAATATGACTTTTACCAACCTTGAAAATTAGCTTTGAAGTTTGATGAATTTTTCAATTTCTCTGAAACTACCCGTCATAAGACAAACTTTCCTTCATTAAAAGGAGAAAACAAATTAGTTATTACAGACCATTGTTATTTATTTATTTATATTAATACAGCAATAAAAGGTGCCCAGGAAGAAGTATAAAAGATATCGAAAGTTGCACAAAAGATTTTGAATATTGTATAATATAATTTGATCTGTTCAGTACTTTCATCACACTTGTTCAATTTGCAATATTTTCTGTCTATTTGAAATGCGATTTATAATATTATTTTTAATTTTCCGTAACAACAATTTCTGTTTTAGAAACTAAATAAAACAATCTTTTTGATGTATCCATTTAAAATGCACACATTCTTTTTCACTTTTTTCTGAAGAACAAAATTTTAATATCAAATATATTGTCAAAAACGATAACCACAATTTAACTTATTTTTTTACTCCAATCGTAAAAAAATTTAGAGAACTCGATATTTTGAAAACACAATCGTTTTGTTTAACTATTTTGTTAAAAAACTGTAACTTTACTTTTATCTCGTTCATATAATAAAAAAAATAAGAAATAACTTTTAAAGTTTGTTATAGCTTGTTAACTTTAAGAATTGATTGTAAAATTAAACGACAAGAAATATGAATGATTCATTTTTGATATTTTTAGGATTTTATTAATGGCATCTAGCATAAATATTTGAGGCAAGCTGGATATAATAATTATTTATTTTTCTTACTTTAAAAAAATTATGTATTTTCGTATGATAGAAAAAGAGAAAAATATATTTTTTTGAAATATGAGCACCCGGTCATATAAACCCCAAAACACTGAAGGGGTACTGATTATTGGGCAATTAATAACTGTAGTAAATTACCGTATTAATTGAAATATTTCTTCCATTCAAAAATCATCCGCATAAAGCTTAGAGTAAGTTTTGAGTTGGTAAAATATTTGTATTGAATGAATGGATTTTGGAATCTATTCAGAAATTTTGAATAGTTTTTGAGGATTTTAACTCAAGTGGATAAATTACCTTCATTTCAATTATTTTGAAAACTGTGTACCATAAAGTTTTGAAACTATTCAAAATAGAAATGAAAGATTTAGTTTTCATTGGTGATGAATTTCAAGCTGAAATAATTCATTTTATTCAAAGGAATTTTCATTATTGTTGAGCACAATGTTTGGAAAAACTTTTAAATTTATATTCCCCATAAATGGTTATTTATTTTGTAAAATATTTATATTAGTCTCTTCAATCATATTATTTTATTTTGCATTAGTCAGAAGTTTGCGGAGAGTACGGCTTTTTCAAAATCAAAATACTGTTAAAAATGTGACTGCATGACCATTTCCTAGTAAAATATTAGTCATTCAGAATATATCTGTTTTACACGTGTTTTCGCAGGTGGCCTTGTCCTATTAAATATAATGGACGAGATTTAATATAATAACTTTTAATAACTCGTGTTTCGACTTCCTTGTAACATATTTGTCCTTTACTGATTGTTTGTTATTAATTTTGTCATTTCATTCGTTAATGGCCTGCAGTCCCGTTTTTCAACAGGAAAAAGGAAAATTTAACCAGATTTTCAATAAATTAACAATATTTTATATTAGTATATTTTCTTCGTGTACACTGGAACATGTTTTGGAATGCAATTTGGAATCAATGTTTTTATGTAGTTTTTAGGTAAAAAAACCTTGAATTGTTTGTATTGGAAAATAAATATTCTTCTACGGATAAATATTATTGGATGGGAAAATAAACGTTGGGATTCCGCAAAAAATTATCAATCTTTTTACTTCTACCATCACATAAAATCACCTCCCGAGGTTAACGCACTTTACCCCCCGGTCACCCTGTTTAATTTGTACATCGATACCATAGAACACAATAAAAACAAATTAAAATATCTTACCTTCAAATTCAACAATCACTTTCAGTTAACATTTTTTAAAATTGCAGCAAAGGCCATAAGTAGCTGATTTAACATTTATACAAAGAATTTTAAACAATAAAGGTCTACTAACGTCTGTCCCTAATTATTTATAACATACTCATACCTTTGCGACGTGCACAACATACAGCGCTAGTGCACACGCTTAATTACAAAACTAATTCATCGTCTAATGCACAAATTAATACTGCTTCATAAATTCAAGAACATTTGTTAAAACTCTAATTGCCCAAATTTAAAAGTGACATTGTATCAATGATATTATAAACTGTTCATTGCGTATACTTATATACACACACCTATACACAACATACATCATCTGGTAATTACTGAATAAATATACCACTTAAGAGACAGTACAATAAAACTAATCATGGGTAAACATATCACTGTAACCCAACGTGGCTTCTCAAGAAATGTTGCAACGTGTTATCCCCTTTCCTGGTTCACATGTTTAATAAGTCCCTAAGCACAGGTGACTTCCCGGAGCCACTTAAGTCTGCTGTAGTTACCCCAATTATTAAAAAACCACAGCTTGATGCCGACAACCTGGGTAATTATCGACCTGTATCAAATCTGCCTTTCGTAGCTAAACTACTAGAAAAAATTGTGGCTTCTCAAATAATCTCCCACTTAAATCTTAATAAATTAATCACAAATCATCAATCTGCATATAGGAGGTTCCACTCAACAGAAACCGGATTACTTCGTGTCCTGTCAGATATAACCCTTGCCATAAAGTCAGGTAAGTTAGCACTTATTTCACTTTTGGATATGAGCGCTGCATTTGATACCATTGACCACGACTTTCTCATTAAGAGACTAGAAGTAACGTTTGGCTTACATTCTAACATCAAATATTGGCTAGAATCATATCTATCCAATCGCTCGCAAGCAGTAAAGGTTGGAAATAAACAGTCCAACTTCTCAAAACTCTCTTCAGGGGTACCCCAGGGATCCGTTTTGGGTCCACTTCTCTTCATTATTTTTACAAATGACGTCGCAAAAATTATCGAGTCATTTGGCCTTTTATCTCACTGTTATGCTGACGATCAGCAAATATACTTTTACTGCTCACCAAATGAGATCGACGGCCTAAAAATTCGCACAGCTGAGTGTCTAGAAGCAATCAATCTCTGGATGTCCTCAAATAAACTTAAGCTAAATCCTTCAAAAACGGAGTTTCTCTGGGCAGCCACACATAGACGCCAACATTTAATAGAAAACTCACCAATCGCTATTTCCGGCAACGACGTAACTGCTAAAACAACCGTCAAACTTCTGGGAGTTTATCTGGATTCAGACCTTTCTTTAAAAAGTCAGGTAAATAAGACCGTTAGCACGGGGTTCTTCTACCTTAGACAACTTAAGTCAGTTCGTAGAAACCTTTCAACAGAGGCAACTAAATTACTTGTGAACTCATATATAGTATCACGTCTTGACTATTGCAACGGCATTTATGCAAATCTTCCTAAATGCGAAACTGATAAACTACAATCAGTGTTCAACGCCGCAGCAAGGCTTATCACCGGGGTACTCAAGTTTTCGCACATTTCGGAACACCTCCAAAATCTTCACTGGCTGAAGTGTCCTGAAAGGATCCAGTACAAGCTATGCTGGATGGTGTTTAAAGCTATCAACGAAATGGCGCCACCGTATATTACTGAGCTATGCATTCCGGAAAATACTGGTCTAAGGCAGTCAGCTCTTAGATCAGCGACATCATCTGCAATTGGAAGGTTGAAAGAGCCTAAGCGAAATCCGAACACTAAGTTTGGTGATCGTGCATTCGGAGTATCCGGCCCCAAGGCTTGGAATAAACTTCCTATGGAATTGAGATGTATAACCAGCCCAACAGAATTTAGATCCAAACTAAAAACTCACTTTTTCAGACACTCATTTCCATAAATCCGTCATTATATCCAAATATTTATTTTTTTTCATTTTTTTTATACCGTAATTGTTACATTATCTAGCGATTCCGTTCATTCAATTTTGCTATTGACTTGCCTACCAGTGGACAATGGACAATATCAGCGGAAACATAACAAGTTAATCGGTTTAATTGTTGGCAGATGAATCATCTAAATGCGTTTAAGATTGGCGATTGATTGATTTTATTCATTAATTTAATTCATTTAACATATAATATATCCAGCTAACAATAAATCCACCCTAATATAATAGAACTTCCTTCTTCTTCTGGCGTTAGTAAGATTAAATTGTTAATTTTAATTTTAGTTGTAAGTTGCCAAATATGTAAATACTCGTGTATATGTCGTTAAGATAGTAGTTATAGGCCTTAGTCGTAAGTCACTAGATATAAGTCTTAGAGATAAGTCAGTAGTTCTAGTATTAAATATTTAAGAAATATATTTGTACAGCGCCCTTGAGGTGATTTCTCACGAAAACGGCGCTATATAAATTAGCCAAATATTATTATTATTATTATTAACCAATATACTATTTGTTTCTGTACTAGAAAATAAATACATCAAATGTTAGTTGTCTAATCAAATTCATATGAAAACTTAAGCTATTGCTTAGAATAGTTTTGAAATATGCGGCCTTGAAGACAAAAAAATTATTACTTATCAGGGTCAGAAAAATTACTACCCGATAAACAAATGTTCCATTTGGCCCAATCGCCCAGTTTTTTTTTTAGCCCAATCTCCATCGCATTTGAATATCGGTAACAGTTTTGTATGAAAACATAGGCACAAATTGGACGAATGTTTGGATCATGAAATAGGCCCACTAGGCACTTCTTGTATTATCCTTTTAACTGTCAGATAAAACAATAAGTCGATTGAAAAAGGTTCAAAGTGATGTTGGAATAGTCGAAATAAAAGGAAACTTTAAAAACTTGATATTAGAACTATGTCAAACAAGTATCTACAAAAATAAAACTCGGATACAAATTTTTTGTTTAAATTTAAATTAGAACCTAAGGCTGGCCGCTTACATACGTTTTCCGTATTCGATTTCCGAATTCGTTTTCCGTATTCGGAATTCCGTGAGACTAGCGCAAACGTTCGTTTTTCTTCATTCGGAATGTATAAACGTCAGAACCAGTGTTGCCAACAAGGGCGATATATCGCCATTTAGGCTACTCAGAGCGAGAATCGGCGCCGAAAAAATCTAAAAGGCGACTGGTCGCCAATTAAGCTACTTCAAAAACATAAATTTTAAACATGTCCCGAAATTCTCTAGCCACCCATGAAATTTATTTTTCTGGGGACAAATTTTATATTTTCTTGAAATTCTCTAGCCACCCCCTCCATGACTTTTTTTATTTTTCTTGGGACAAATTTTATTTTTTTGAAATTCTCTACCCACCCCCCACCCACGAAATTTTTATTTTCACGTAAAAACAACAATTTTAAACATGTCCCACCTAACAGCAAATTTGGCTACTTTACGCTACCTTATGTATGAGAAACGGCGATATTAGGTCAAGATCCGTTGGCAACACTGAATTACGAACGGAAATTTCCGTACGTTTGCGCCGGCACAAACAAACTGTATGCAATAGCTGCGTTTCACATGACGTCATTAGGTTTTTTCCATTCGGTTTCTCCGAACGCGCCGGCTCGCATTCGGAACGTGCGTAAGGAATTTGTTCCGTTCGGAACTAAAACGAACGTGTGCGGCAGTTAATGTATTTTCTACTGATTCCGTGCATTCGGATGTCCGAATACGGAAAACGAATTCGGAAATCGAATACGAAAAACGTATGTATGCGGCCAGCCTTATCCTTTCGGCATCGGTGCATACTCAGAAAACACACCAAACGTACACTTATTAGTTGGCCTGTATTATTTGAATACTTTATAAACATTTAGAGTTTAAGCCCGGTGAAAGGTCATAGGATATTATAATTCCAATAAAAGAGAGTAATTAAAATGTTATGTAATGGGTAGGATCCTCTTTTATCATTTGTGTGAATTATTCTTCGGAAAAGCACTTCTAATTTAGAAAATTACACTTAATTTTTATAAATTATTAAATATTAATTATTTCATGCATTGATACTGCACATCATTGACGGTATGTGTGACGATGAAACTAACATTAATTTCTGTTATGTGATGACCATCATTCAGATATTATGTTACATTGCTTGAAATGGTTTTAGCAATGTATAAGTGACCAGATATGAACAAATATTTTCTGGTTTGTCATAATCCCACAGTTGAAACTAACTCACCAAGTCAGCCATGGAACGACTTGCCGTCCTAGGTGTTTCCTCTCTCCTACAAAATTAGTCTCTTCAAGACCCATGCTCACTCTTTTCTCTCCTCAAAAAGACTTTTTACACAACATCCCCAGAGATTTCCCCTCTGAGGAAAATTATTTTCCTCATAAGCTCTTATTTTAAAGAAATATCAGACGTTCTCATAAAACACGGATATTCTATAATTGCAAAGCAAAGTTTCGAATCTGAATTGTAGTCTTTCATACTGAGAATATGTATCTACCACATTTTCAGCGTTTTTTAATAAAAATAATACGGCCAAGGTTATGTCCAAACAAATTATATTTCATTTAAAAATTCATTATAAAGTTAATTTAATCTTTCCGTTAAAATTAATTAGGCCGAAAAATAAACATTTATGAACCCTCCGGTTGCCTTCAAAACAAGAATTATTAATTAATATATAGATGGCTACCTAATGTTCGATAAATACAGGCAAATTTAAACATATCAAAGGTCTGGCGTTGAAGCCTAACGATCTGAAGCTAAAAGATGTTAAGAATAATATTGACGGAGCAAACTTCAAACATTTTAACGTTGGTGCTTTTTGAATTTTAGGCACCTGTTTTCAAACCGTAATATGTCGAGTAAATAAAGCATTTTGAACACAGCGAAGAACCTTTCAGCTTGAATTATATTATGTTTTTCACTCTTAACGAAAGTTTTAAAATTTCATGATTAAATTTACCTCGTTTAGAGTAAATCGTTTTGATTTTTACTTAGAATTCACAACACAATCAACGTTAAATGGTTTAAGAGAAAATTTTTTTGGAGACTCTTAATTTCTTTTAGATGTATTAATTTGTGTTTAAGACGTACTTACATTTTATAAATAGCAATATATTGTTTCTGAAATTTTTTATTAATATTTTTTTTTACTGTTTTATTAGTCTATTGTGAAACACAGTTATAGTTTTTTTAGCCAATTGTAAACCACAGTTTGGAAAGACATTGTTATTGTTATTGTTTTTTTAGCCAATTGTAAACCACAGTTTTGAAAGACATTGTTATTGTTATTGTTTTTTTAGCCAATTGTAAACCACAGTTTTGAAAGACATTATTTTTTATAACCATTGTTTATCACGATTTTGTAAAAAAATGGGTACATTTCCATGTACCTATGTGCGTACAAAAAGGTTTAAGAATTATAATTCATTTATTTAATCATTAAATGCCCAGAGGGTTTTAACCTTCAGTTAACCCTTCAGGCCTCTGGCATATTGACCGTTAAGCTTATTAAAGATAATGTCAGAAAATTGGAAAATTTGTACGTATTTCCGTTTCTCAATAAAATCTAAATAAATGGATTATTTCTAAGCGTATCTGAAAACAAAAAAACTTTCATTTTAGGTTATAAAATACGCATTCAAATTTTATTACTATCCGGTATTGACCGGTTGGTGGCTGAGTTGATATCGCGTTTGGGTCCCACCACGGTGTAGTGTGTTCAATTCCTCGGCTGGCTAAGTCCTTCATTACAACACAAGCAACATTTTCCGCTTACAATGGTGGTAGAAGATTTTAAAATATTATCAGGTTACCTGGAAATGTTTGTTTTTCTTTTGAAAAAAAAAAAATTTTGAATTACTATAATTTTGAAATCAAACCAAACATATAATAAAAAATAACGTAAAAGTTTTTCGTCAAAACAATGAACTGAATTTACTGATTACACAAAAAACATACATATTTTACAAAAATTTAATAAAACTGATGTTTGGAATAGAAGGAAAAAATCCCATGAATATTTGCAATGTTCATATGTAATCTCTTTTCATACTCCAAGCAGGTCGGTTAAAAGACAGTACCTACCATATTATTGTAGCAATTCTATTTCAACGTCCCAATTTCACACTCCTATGCGACGGATTCAACAGCTAGGAAACAAATACTACGATGGTGTTGATATATTAAGTAGGTACATCAATTTCAATATAAAAGCATACCCTTTTGAAGTTTTTTTCATCAAGTTGTGGAATATTTTAATAAAGGTATTTAATTTGATTTGACTAACACAATAATTTTGTCAACAGAAACAGAAAATTTTTTTTTGGATTTTTTATGTTTTGTGCCTGCATGCTGTGTAGATCAAGTTCAGTGATATTTCAACTTTATAGTTATTTTTCTGCAATTGTTTTAAATAGTCGCCTGCACTATTTTCATGTATAAAATCGGTAATATTTTTTATATATATGTATGTAAAAGCCTTAATAGGCGTGAAATAAATAAATAAATAAATGTTACTTGTGCATTTATGATGTAAAATCCAGGTTGTTTATTGGCGCCTTGTACATATTGCCTTTGAAGGTATATAAATTTTCAAATTGAAAAAAATCTCGTTTAGCAAACTATTAGGCTATAACAAACTATCAAGGATATGACTGGAGAAGAGTTGAGAATAATTGTATTTGTACAAGAGTCGCACATGGTAGTAAATACTCTCAGCAACGCCTTGGTGAAAGTGGTGAAAGACCATCATTCGAAATTAGGGCGTTGCTTTAAATGGCTTTAGCCGTATTTTGTGACCAAATGTGAATAGCCAGGTACTTCTCCACCTTCATCTTCCCTTCTTTTCACCCCCATACCGAAATGAGCCAAATTTTACCATAAATAAGAAATTGTTTCGCTTAATCACGCCGATCTTTAAAGTCTTCCTCGGGCGTCACTGAATTTTCCTACTACTCACTCTTGTATACCACATTGTTATCTATGGTTAAAAATGCATTATCTGCTCTTCAAACCCGTATATCATTTAAATTAATGCGTTAAGTCTTCCTTGAGCGTTAAGACTTTTTTAACCATTCAGTACTTATTTTTATCAACTTAAATTCGACTCATATATACAAACATAAGTAATAGAAAATTAACTTAGATTTACCAAAAAATAATATAACATATTATATTTAATGAAAAACGAAAAAGATCGTTCCTTTCGGACTCCCAATTGGTCTTCGAATGACGTCACGAGCTTGCAACCGGCCGGATGCGTTTTTTTTCGAAAGGTCCTGTATGAGCCAACCTTGTAATCATAGACATATGAATATTAGTAGACCTGCTCTAAGTGATTAAAAACGTATTATCCCCACTCCCCATACCGGTTCCATTGGAGCCGGCTGGGCTCGCGTATGGCCTCAAGTGAAATTTGAAAACGTGACGTCATCATTCTTGTGCGAACTATGGTCGAGGCATCATCGGTTCATTTTTCGAAATAACACGGCAAAATGTTGACTTGTACTATGAAAACTTGTAAAAATAGATGTGAAAAAGAGAATAAACCCAATTGTCGTATTACATTCCATATATAAGCATTATTTTACTTTATTTTAAGCATATTCACATCATATAATATAGATCAGTTTTAGAAACATATACTATCACATCGAGAAACGTCTGGACGCGAAACACAAAGCTGGTTGGTTGCTGGGAAGTAAATTATGAACATTTATAAAAGTGTCTAAATACTTAAACGAAATATTCTACTTTGAAAATAAAACCGATTTTTTTGCCGAATTTGGACTTTGCAAATTTGTTCATAACGTGGCGAGTAATTTGCGCTCCCATGTAAAAATTTCTATTCATTCAAAAGCAGATTTTACTTTTAAGAAGTAAATGGTGATATTATAATGCGAGATGCCTATTTACTGTCAGATTGATTTACTGACGAATCACAGTCAGCCTTACGCCCTTCGTTCTTCAACAGTTGATTTTACCCCTCGCCATTATCTTCTCGTCTATTAATTCCTGTCTGTGCTTGTAATACATTTTCTACGCACCTTGATTCAGAACAACTGGTCTCATAGATGTGTACATTTGACTTATTATATAGTTAATTTCTATATTTCAATATGTAGTTTGATATTTTATCTTTCTAACACCGTTTAGTTTATATTTCTTACTATGACGATAAGGGAGATAAAACGATTTCTATGGAAGCATTGTGAGCATTTACAAAAATTGACTCTACGGGTATAAGGTGTTTGTTCCCGAAATTGAAATAAATTAGCATGAGGTTAAATAATAATAGAGTGATAAGAAGAACAAAAAAAACAGAAGTTTGGGAATAGGGTTGAAATAACTTATTGTTTTATATAGTCTACAAAATTCACTAAATTTAAGTTGATTTTGACGATGTCACCAAATATTAGTTTCCTATCACAGACATAGACTTGCCCTTACATGAAATCTCACTATTATTTTGATGGGCTGGAGGCAAAACACGTGATCATATTTTTGGCACCGGGAAGGTTTCGAGAATCTTTTGAATAAACTGTGATATGAATATGAATCGTACATTGAATTAATAGACCATGCGCATAAAAATAAAGTTCATTGAAGAAAGGCAAAGGTTTGAATTGCTGTCCATTGTGGGACTTTTCTGCGCAAAATTTGAATGTTCCTTTTTAAATGGATCAATGTTAAAATTGAGTGAGGTAGGTAAATTATAACACATCTTTTTAAGGTGTCTAACTAGTAGTGTAACAAAATATTTATTTTTGTAAATAAGTCCGAACTTTTTTTTACCCGAATTGGGATTGGGAATAAGTGTTTTATGCAGCCAGCAATTTGCGCGCCAGTTTTAAAAGAGCTTTTACTTCGTAAGCAGATTTTATTTTCGAGAAAAGAATAGTAATCTTACAATGCGAGTTGCCTTAATATTCATTTATTGATCTATCACAGAGAGTGGGAAGATCACGCCGCCTTCCTCGCTCCACACTTCTTGGTTTGTTCCCTTTCCCTTATTGGTTCCTCTATTAATTTGAATGTTTATGTTTCCTATATTGTTTTTGTGCTGTATATGAACGGTGCATTTTGTTGGGTCGTTTTTTTGGGTATGAGCTACAGAAGTTCGAAACAGTTTTAGGATTTGCTAGTTTTGTGGGTTGAAACAGATCCTAAGGGACTCTCAATATCAGAAGGTTGTTTTTAATAAAAGAATGTTGAAATTCACTGAGTTCATTTGAACACATTCTTATACGCGACAATTAATTTTACATGGACGATTCTAGAATGTAGACGGTATTCAAAAGGGCACGACCAGTCGAGACGAACGAGAAATCAAGAATGGCTCCGCCAGCGGACAGACGGACCGCTGTGTTGGGCACAGAATGTTGCCATTATACGGAAATTATCTTATTTATTATTTTATGTCGTTCGCTGGTAGGTACCGTCTACACAGTCTTTTTGGAATTTAGTATTTTAAACGCAAAATTTGAATCGTTTATTTTACGTCCATCTTTTATTATATTATGACGTATTCATAGAGTATTTAATAAAAAAGGAGAATTCACGTATTCTGGGGGAATTTTTGAAATGAATAATAAAAGCAGCATATTTTTGAAATTAGCTCGATGCTGTTGGTGTGTTATGTTGGAAGAGGGATATCCGTGGTTGAGGGGTAAGGCTTTCGACTAGCAAACTGGAGGTCGTGGACTTAAATCTCAGCATAAGCAAGTAAAAAAAAAAATTGTGACAATTACTCATTAAGACGGTAAGGGAGATACAACGATTTCTATGGAATCATTTATAAGAAGTTCCAAAAATTGACTCAAAATCGAACAAATTAGCCTGAATACCGTTAGCAATAATCAGTTTGAAAATATAGTATATTTGCGGCATGTTACAAAGTGTAAAATACTCTCAGTATCGCCCTATTGTAAGACCACCGTTCAGAATTGAAACGTTGCTTGAAATGGCTTTGGTCATGTTTAATGACCAAATCTGAACAGCAAGGTACTTCCCACCTTAATCTTCCTCATCTCCTTCTCCTCCCCACTATATTCAGCCTCACAGCATACCCCATTTGGAGATGCCATAGTCCCACTAGCTCCAGACGGTTGGGAGCAGTTGGAACTCTTGTGCAGTTTCAAATTTAAAAAAAAACTTCCGGTGGCCTTGAAATGAGAAACTTATAACCTTTCTTCAATCTATCCAAAATTGTCGCCCCCCGTTTCAAAATCTTATCACTTTTAAGTCTGAACTCAAATCTTCGTATAGTTCTTAAATTTGCCAATTTTACTAAAATTAACACATAAATTCACCTTCCCCTCTACACAAATTCGAGGGTATTTTTGGCCATGATTAAGGGATGTGTTCCAAATCAATAAAGGTGGGTAAATGATACGTTACGCGAATAGAATTTTACGAGAATTAAACACAGCAATTATCACTACTCTGTATTTTATATTTACATACGGTAATTAAACAATATAACAATGTCACAGAAATTAAAAATAACACTCAACCAAAATAATGGAATTGGCCCCGAGGGAAATCATTTCCGGAAAAATCAAGTACTTTTTCAAAACTACGTATGCACTTAGGTTGGGTTGTTTTCACCTCCGTCGTAATTGATTGCAGATCAATTTTTCTGGCACCATTTCGAATATTATAAATATTGAACCGCTGATTCATGGTTCCGTTCGATATTTTTTGGATAAGCATTTTGATTAATTATAATTGGACAAAAAGCTGAAAATGGCCAAAAATCACGAATTTACGGAAATTGTTTAAAATGGCGCGACTCGACGACTTGTCGTAAGATTTATCCCAATCAAATGTGACGGGGCTCGAAACATCTCTACCTCAATTTATATGTTAGTCTCTAATACAATTACGTCAATTAGTTACATTTTCTTAAAGGAGTTACAAGGAAAATTAGAAAGTATGTGTAAATAATCCCAACTGATCCCAACCGTTTGGAGCAAGTAAGACTATGTCATACCAAATTGGTGTATGTTGTGATGCTAAAAATAATTGGAAGCAAAAAAGAGGGGACAAATGAAGGTGGGGAAGTACCTTATTCTTCAGATCTGGTCACCAAACATGCCAAAAGATGTACATCTAGTATTGTTCCACAAAACAAATGGCATTTGTATCACGAATATTTTTTCACAACAATGTACTCGATAATGTACCATATTTATTTGTATTTAATGCAATATGATTGGGGCTGATAATTTATACTGTTTTCCGAGGGGGCGACAAGTATATAAAACAACGACGAAAATAACATCTTAACTAAATAAAATTTTATAAACTGTAAAACTCGACAAAAAAGACACATGCTTTTGGCCTTCTACTTTTTAGAAGGTAAGACCTTTATAAAATGGAATAAAAGCAAAAGAGAGGGCAATTTAGGTAGAAACCGTTAGGAAATGGAATAAAAGCAAGAGAGAGGGCAATTTAGGTAGGAACCGGATTGTTGGAATAACCATAAAAGTGTTTCAATATTAAACAAGCGGTGTTGCACCAGGGCAATACTGAGAGTATCTTCCACTCTGCAACATAATAAATACACTAAATATCATTTTAAGTGAGTTAATTGTGAAATAACATAAATTAATCGTTTCAAATTTAATTGCGCAAATCCATGTGAACCCGCAACCTTTGGCTTGGTCGATAGGGAAGGCTCGTAAATAAATAACATTTAAATAGTATCAAGGACAATTCGAAAGTACCTTTGTTTATCATTCCTTCAAGTGCGTGAGCAATATACAATTAATATTTCACTTATGTACCTACTGTGTACCTTTGATAGTTTATTTAGGAGCGCATATTAGTCGATTGCACTCAAATTTCCTTCATGATCGGTTCCTATAAAGTTTACTGACTTTTTGGTGCGGTTTATGATCCGGCGGACTCATTGGACCTTACTTTTTATAAAATGAGGCTGGAGAAACAGTTACGGTGAATGGATTGCGCTAAGGAGAGATGATTAATGATTTTTTATGGCTGGAATTGGATGGTATTGATCTGGAAAACGTTTACTTTCAACAAGACGGCGCTACGTGCCACACAAGCAACAAAACCATTGATCTTTTACGATTGAATATCAAATGATTACCTCTTATTGGAAAACCCTGTATAAGGATGGAGCGATTTGGCTGCCTTGTGGGACCCCAGCTGATAGGGAACGGGTTGTGGAGAATACGTTATCTATTTATACTTTAAAGGATCTATCTCTCAGATAGCTATTTGGACGTTCAATACAAGCTAGGTACCACCATTTGCATTTCTCAATAGGTAGGTACTATCGTGTGTATTACTCAAAAGGTAGATCGAAACCATTCTTGATTATCTCTTAAGCTCTTTCAAACACCGTAAGTTATTGCAAGAAGATCGGCAAAGTCAATGCAGGAAATACGACGACTGATGGAACACTAATGCACTAGACACAAATTTCCTTTGACATCGAGACTAGCAATATATCAACTACTTATGGCAGCAAGACACAAAATGAGCAGAATTACAATGCTCCACCAGCAGAAATTATATCACGACAGTGCAATGGAATTGCCATTAAATACCGAAATGAGAACTATGAAATAAGATATATGTAAGAAAAATTTTACCAGAGCATTAAGGTGCTGCCACACGCAAAGCTCACATCAACAGATAATATAAAGCACAATAGCGCTCGCCATACAATCCCATACAGACCCGACACACGTAAAAAGATAACGCGCTATAAGTGTGGTTCTGAACTTCGCTAACCGAATTTATTTTACGTAACCGCTCCCGACGCGATATTTGAAAAGTTATGCGTCCGCCTCTCCGTCGTAAAAAGGAGAGGAGGTCATTTTAATTACGGAGCTACCAACTAAGTTCCGTGTTCCCTTTGACAGCCATGACATAAGCACTAAGCAGCCTAATAATGCATTTCTTATGTTAGCTCATATCGTCATGTGTGCTAGTAAATTTAGAAACATAAAAAAACCTTATTTGGCAAACATACTTAACATATATTTAAAATATAAATATAATCAATATTTGAATTTGAAGTAAACAAATTTTCGCCCTTTCAAAATTAATCATATTTTTAACTCAGTATGTTTATATGGTAATATCATTCGGTTTTTTGATAAAGTTGGACGGCCTGATACCTACATAGAGAAGCTTCTAGTTTGTTCGTTTGTTGATTGTTTTCCTGGGTAATCTGGTTTGCTCTCGTCAGCTCTCGTGCTCTCTTCTCGTTCCCTGCCCTGGTGTTGGTCCTTGCCGCCTTTGCTTTCGACATTTTTGGAAATCGACGTGAGCTTATTTTACAATAATTTATTATATGTCGCTTTCGTCGATTGGCGTGCGAACTGCGAATTTCCTGATTCGACGGAGAGGTTATGTCAGGTTATGTGAAAATGCGCTATTTACGCACAGATTGTTTAAAATCTAAAAAGTTTATAAATAGCATTTATAATTATATAGTTGGCGGCATCATCATCTGAGGATGAGCTGTCCAACAGATCCAGCAATAGGCGACAAGTATCATCCATTTCGAAAACGTGCTCAAGCTGTCAGTAAGTAAAGTTGTCACTTTGACAGATGAAATTATGTTCCTCGGCCGCTCTCGAATTCAACTGACCCCCTCTCCTACCATAGGAAGAAATATTTGATAGCGTCGTGTGTCGGTAGAAAAGATGATGCGCTGTACATTAACTTTTGATGTGAGCTTTGCGTGTGGCAGCAGCTTTATCAATAATATTACAGAGCGACATTTACTTTAAACAAGTATAGGGGATGGACAGATAAAAAAGCGTTAGAAAAAACATTACTTCATATGCAAGTGCACATAGACGAAAGTGTCGTTAACAACTCAAAATGCTTTTCATGATCAAGTGAAACAATAGTATATATAGTATTAATTGCGAAAATAATAATAAATAATTTCTTCCATCCTGCGTCATGGTTGAGTGGTTACAATGCTTGGCTAGGAATCCGAATGTCATGAGTTCAAATCAATAAAAGTGTTTTTTATTGATGATTTTGTGTTATTTAACCTTATTAATTAAAAAAAATGTATAGCATGTTTTCGGCCAGTTGCAGAGTGACTAATTGAAACGAGGCTTGCAATGGCTTTAGCCAAGTTTGGTGACCCAAATTTCAAAACTTACATACTTAATTCCAACCTTACTCTTTCCCATCCCCATTACATTCAACCTTATATCATATGCAATTGGTGATGCCATAGTTTCACTGGTTCCAGTCGGTTGGAAGCAATTGGAACTCATGTGCGATATTCACGTAAAAAAGAGAAAAAACTGTTTTACGACCGCTCACTCGTCACTCATAGACTAAATTTTACAACATAATAGTGAAAAATTAATTTATGTTAGAATTTTAGTACTAGTATTTCTGTGAATAGCAGACCTCGCGTAGTGTTGATTATTCCGATTTGACAGTTCGTAACGCTAATGACAAATCTGGCAGAGTAAAAAATTCTACCCAACACGGCTACCATCTTCACCAGATTGACTGGACACGGAATGCACAAGAAAATTAACAGAGAGATGAAATGCAAAGCGCTCGTGTTAAAAACAGGATTTCGCTATGCTAAGTCAAATGATTTTAGTATTTATCTTCAAGTGTATTTGTTAATTTCTCCTAAAATTCTGTCTAAAATCAAAACACCATCATGAAATAAACCTAGATTTAAGTAGAAAAATTTTATTGCAATTAATTCATAACTCAGTATCTTAATCACAAAAATGAAAAATTTAAGATCTCATCAGACAACCAAATCAACATAATTAACATCGTTAAATTCATTCCGTGTTCCTCTCCCCGTCAGTCATCCCTCTCTCCGCATATAATTTAAAAGCATTGACATAGTAGGTAGGGTGGAACAAATGGGTCTACAACATTTCAGATATTGGGGAATTTGAGGGAGGAAAGGAATAGGAGATGTCTTGCATTAAAGAAATAAAATTGAGGGGTTGCAATATTGGTAGGATGGCAGTAAACGTGACTATAAAATTCATTTAAATTCATGAAAAATACATAAATAGATTCTGGTATCGCCATTTATAAAATTTATTCAGCATAAATTTAGGATCCGCTTACATCAGTCAGTGGACGACAGAAACAATTTGGGATGTGATAAATATATGACTTTCTCCAATTGTAAGCAAGAATGCTCTTAATACCGACAAATGGGGCTGGCTAGTGAAAGTTTTATTAAAAATTCCTATCAGACTTCCCGACTTACAGGGTGTTCCATAAATACGAAATTAAATTTTAGTTTCAGCATTTAAGAACAATTTTTAATATACGTCTTATTAGTAAATTCATTAAACGATGTAAAAGAATTTATTGGAACTTTTAAAGTAAATGTTAATCACGCCTAGAAGGCTGCATCAGTTTGTGCAGTAAATATTTTTCAGAAGTGTTCGAAGAAAAACCATATAATTTTTTTAATAACCGGAATAACGACAAAATGGTAAAATAACGCTTATTGGTAACAGCCGAAACCTCTCGCGTAATAATGCATTATTCATGTCTGTCCGTAACACCGGTTTAATGAACTCTAATAATCAGATTTACCTATCTTACCTCCCTAATAATATTAGAATTGTCTTTTACGAAATTGAAATTGTCCGTGTTTTTTTTTAAATAAGCTGTGGTTTTTTTTACGTTAGCTCTACACGGGAGGCCATGAGAAAATTCCGTCAGGGCCAAGGTCATCTTGAGGGATGGTGTCTGAGGGTTTATTTATGGAAAGGTAGGAGAGGAAGTTCTGGGAAGGACAAAGGTATGAGGGGTGGGTAAGAATCTCGGGTCCCAAAGTGACGGACGTATGAATCTATCCCTCCCACTATGGTGCAAGGCGATGGGTCGAGAGAGTCCGGCTGGAGAGATCGAAGGTCTCAATCAGTAGGTAGGCAAACGCATCCACCGCCAAGATAAACCTCACCCTATCAACCCGGGCACCCCTGCTATGTCATCAAACGTAGCGAACCACTTGGGGTGACCTATGGCACGGGTGTTGGATATCAAATAAATACCCGCCTCCTAAATTAAAAGATATATAGCTAGATATTTCATATTCAAAACAATCGTCAACTCATGAACTTGTCGACAGGAACAAAACACAGGAGCAACAGGAATGACATGTGGTTAAAATGTCTTAATCAAGTCAGTAATCAAGCGATTCGTAAAAAAATACCTACCCAAAATAATAATAATTGTCAAAACGTGATCCTGCCGACAAAATACCAGGATCACAGAAATGTGATTGGATATCTACATTTGATTATTATTATAAACATTTTTTTTCTTAGTGACAGTTGTTTTTTAAAATCACGTAACGACGAAATCATTAATAATTTTTTTTAAATTTTATTTCGGGCTGGTATAATTATAAAATATCTGTAAATATAATGTTTTTTTATTGGTTGATAACTAGTGAAATTCATAAAAATATATGATAAACAATGTCCACAAAACAGAAAGTGTCTATAAACATTAGCTTAATGTTTTTTACTAACCAGTTTAAACTTTACCTTTTTTTTAGTTGGTAGCTTATATTTTTTTAACTTCATGCTAATATAATATAATTAGTGTCTTTTAAAAAATTGCCTGTCAATGCATCGCTTTGATAAAAGAAAACAATAAATCGAATAGTGACATCAATGACATCATGCTTGACTCTGTCAGTGAAGAGCGAGACAGAGATATTATATTCGTATAAAAGCCCATGTATAATTTCCCTCTCACATCGCAGCTCGCAATGTTAGTACTCGGTTATCAAAAAAACTATGTAAACCATCTCGGAGTATCATATGAATAATCTCAGATTCTTATACACAATTTGTCAAATTTCAAAGTTGTTTTTCAAGTTCTGTGAAGGTTCTTTTCAAGTTCTGTTATTATTTCGTTACTGACCAGTTGTTTCACAAAACTAAAATGATGGAAGAACTTGAATATAACCTTCACAGAATTTGAAAATCACCACTGAAATTTGATGAATTGTTCAAATTCTGTGAAACAACCCGGACTTATATTGGTACAGAAGACAACAATAAATAACAATGATTTTAAAACAATATAATGTATATATAGCCATAAAGTACTATATGCATTCAGTGCTTACATTTACAGTAAGTTAAGATTGACATTGCAAATTGAATGCGTTTTATTAACATACTGGTATTCCGGTTTAAAAACATTTGTCATAGATAAACGTTTTTTTCAGCTTATCTATACTTAAAGTAATATATTTTTTTTAAATCTCCAAGTCTTTATTATAAAACACCATCTAGCGCATATTTGTAAGTCCAAACCAACCCTCGGTTTAACTTCCTTACACATTGTCTTTTATCACCACCCTCCAATGCGCCCGCCAACCTAATAGAAATTCCGTTGAATTTGATGGCATCTTACAAGGCAAAAACAATATGCCGTTCCCAACCAAGACTGCAGAAGCCAGAATTTCCCAAAAAAAGAGATGGTGAATCGGGAACCCAAATTAATTTGAAACCGTTATTGTTACGTTCATATTGTTTGACTTGAGAAGTAATTGTGTAGTAAAAAATAAAACCTTAAGAAATGTTTCTATTTAAAAACGTGTCTTTTTTTGGATTGACTCCTGATTGAACCGTCTTCCCCGGGGACTGGCTTTTAACTGCCATAAATTTTAATATGTATTTAAAAACTTTAAAATATTTTGTTTGATTGAGGATTGGATTGTTCCTTCCTAGGAACTAGAGTCAACCGCACTAATAACTGAGCCGACTCCCGATTGAGTAGGACCGGTATTTATTTCGTATATTAACTGCTGCAATGTCATCCAATTTTAGAAAATTCGAATATGTCCGCATTTGTATACGTGATTGAGACAAAAACTTGATAAAATTCATTGTCATTGACAAAGAGCCTTCCTGTGGAGTTTCAGCTGGATGTCGGAAAGTGATTTACATTAATGCATTTACGGAAACTAAATATCAATTTAAATGGATGTATTTAAAAAGTTATCATTGTAAGAATCAGTTCTTTGCCCCACCTGTTTCAAACTGTAAACAAATCTAGAGGATGTACGTTCCAGAGTTCAAGCTGCCGATGTGAGATTTAGGAAGGAGTCATAAAATGGAAACGAATGAAGACGCTCGACTATTGACGAGTAATTATGCTCAACACCAAATTATTTTGCACATTAAACAACAACAAAAAACGCTGCATTGCTGAGTTTGCACTCATCAATTTCTTGTGTTCTTTGCCCCAACACAACTCTTCACAATTTTTTAGACAAATTTAAGAAAAATATTACTGGTAACTTATCATTGCGCACTCACAATGCTCCACTGCTGTATAATTATACGAAATAATCAAGGTCTTGACTCAAGTTCAGTCTAAGCTTTCTGGACAATGGTGAATAATATCCATAATTAGTTGAGTGATGATTGAGGAATAGCAGTTCATTTTTTCTGTGTCTACGGGAGGGGATATTGAAAGGGATGAGTTGTTGCAAGGAAGGTGAATCAATAATACAATATATATTTTTTAATCTGTGCTTAGCTGGTACTTCTATGAAGTTGTAAGATATCCAAAAGAATATCATAATAAGACAAGACTCGATAACTATTTATTATTTTGGTCGGTAAATATTTATAGAAGGGTTCCCAAAGGATGCAAGCTTTTATTAATTGATTAATACATACAATACCTTAACATTAAAATATTTTATGTAAAACGTTTTTAAAATTTTATAAAACCTTTTTCAATCATAAAATTAGCTGTAAGCACCAGGTTTTATTTTTCTAGACAGTGAATTAGTAACTACCCGAGGGATCCGTCTATAAACATTTGGGATTTTAGTAATGCGTTCATCAGAAAGTATTATAAATACCACGGATATATCGATTTTTAAGGCCTGCTAGGGCAAAGTCGACCGTAAGTGCGTACATTACTCTGAGCAGCGCTTCGAATATTGTTTTACACGACTCAAGTAATACATAATATAATCAGTGCAATTACATATTATTTAACAAGAGCAAATTTTTTTTTCTGAATCCATAGAAATTATCAAGAAAAATATCTACTTCAGCACACTCAATCTTATCATACAGACGAAACATTTGGGTCAGAGGGCTAAAATAGGCGATATTATTTTTGAAAATATTCAGGTGAAAAATGCTGTGATGTCTTAAACAATGGGAATTGGGTGCATTTATTTCAATACTGCTAAGACATAATAAGGTATTCAGATGGCCGTGGATAATTTTATGCAAACATATTAGGTCAGTCAATTGCAAATAAATCAAAAATGTCTTTGAGGATAAATTAAAGTTTTTTTCAACCCCTAAAACATTTTTGTAGGCACACAGGTACCGATTCTAAAGCAAATTTAATGTTAACCGCATTTGTTTTTCAGGCAACATATTAATTACTGCTTTCGGGAAGGCTTTGGATATTTTCTTAACGAAAAATTCCTTAATTAAGGCCACTACTATAACGTTGGGTGAAGGCGCATTTTAGCTGATTTTCTCTCCAGCGCTAGTGACTGCAAAGTGGCAGGGAACTTATCAAATTAGACGGTGTAATTGAAAGATATTCTTTGCACATTGCGGTTGTTCTTACATAATGAACGTGTGCTATTTAAAAAGTGAATGGCTCATGAAAGAACAGGTGAATACTTACTTCAGCCAGTATAAACATGCTTGTGATTTAAATTAATGGGGTATTTTCCTTGCACTTTATCTCGGACAAAGTGAAGAAGTTAAGAGGAATGGTTTCGAGATTTTTTTATGCGCATCTATTTGATTTTAACTTTTTGTTTTCGGGAAAGAATTAATGCAAATTTAAAATCAAAAATTAACCCACTTCTTCGAGCTGAAACTCGGCCTATAGATAAAACAATGCATTCTTCCAACAAGTTATGACAATTATGTAGATACACGCGGACATTTTAGCATTTCACTTAAATCCTACCGTAATCCGTCCTACCCGATTGGCATTTGGCGAGGTTGATAGAGTTGTCGACTGCAGTTCCTGGGTAGGAAGGTTCAATCCTAAGTTGAAACAAAAAAAAATGTTAAAAACATTTTAAAATTGTTGTATCATAGCAAAAAAAGCTTTGTAGATATGAGAATACGTAGAAAAACAGATAGAGGAATCAAATAGATAGAGAAACGGTTTGTAGAAACTTTCTCGTCAACAAATGAAATTTCTCCGAGGAATATCTTCATTCTGAATAATATAATTTCTCTTAATAGAGAATATTAATTTAATTTAATATTTTAATACGAAACCTAATTTGCAATGGAAGCAATCCTAACAACTACCTCACTTGTTAACATGAACTTAATACAAAAGGGCAACACATAAAGAGATCACTTTAGTTTCTCACTCCAAAACTCCTAACACTTAGTTTAACCTACCATGGGTCCATAGGTATCACGTGCGGGATTAAGTTAACTATATTACCTGTAACGAAACCGTCAGCTTAAGCAATTAATACCATTCATGAATATTCCTGCCAGTTGGCTCAAGGTAAGCGGCCGGCCGTATCATTAAGACGCGCTGGGACCGATATATTACATATTACCTTAAAGCAGTGGTGGATCAAGCACTTGTTCGATGGTGGGAACCGACATTTTTTACACGTACTGCACTAAAATTTTACTACCCAGAGAATACATAAAAAAATCCGAAACCAAAATTTTCATGGATGAGTCGTGCACTTAATCGGATATCAATAATAATAATAATAGCATTCTTCATAATTTAGCATTCTTAGACTATAAAAATATTACCATTCGTTATTTCGGCTAGTGGCATTATACCTAGCTCTCTAATTAAAAATTTAGACGTATTAGATCTATCAAAAAATTTATGCATAAAGATGCAAAAGTCGGTCATTTTGAATACATGTAGGATAACGAAAGATTTTTTAAATATTTATGTTGAGGGATCAGTAGGATTTATAGGCCCTGTTAGAAGTTCTACCGAGCCGAACCCTCTGATATGAAAATATCTGGAGTCAGTGAATTATTTTCCCATTTGATCTCTGGTGAGTTGACGTGTTGTTCTTGTATTGTTTTGTATTTATTTTGCTTATATAATGCACTTGCATAGTGTTGATTGACTAGATGATCATTTGTGCAAAAGTGAGTGGAAGGGTTTAGTTTTTCCTATGGGGAAAATTTAACCCGGACAAAAAATCGGAAGCATAAAAAAAATAAAAAAATACACCATATGCCTCCTAATCTACATAATCCAAAATGGACTTATACACACAAACACAACATTTAAACAAACGTCACAAGTACACGAACATTATACTAGGCAACATAACTAATTGTACACAAATACTGTAAGGACTGAAAGTGGCAAAAGAGGCATTGGCCACGAGGGTGTACAAATATACCATCTCCTTCCAGATAAACTTAAAACGGAGAGTATAAATGTATTTTAAAAAAAACTTTTTTATCTTAAGTTATCAGAACAATATTAGAAAACTATTTATTTAATGTTATATATTTTAGTTAAGAAAGTGAAATGTAAATTTCTTTTAACTTAATAAATAAATAAATAAAAAACGAAAATCTCTACAGATAAATGCTAATTTAATGCAACATAAGACTCTAATGCCACTGGTTCGCTCTATAATTATTTATGATGAATGCATTACTAAAATCTTAAATGTTTATAGAAGGATCCCAACGAATGTAAGCTATCTATATTTAAGATTAATACATACAGTACCTTAACATTAAAATATTTTATGTAAAATGTTTTGAAAATTTTATGTAACGTTTTTCAACCATAAAGTTAGCTGTAAGCACCAGGTTTTATTTTTCTAGACAGTGAATTAGTAACTACCCGAGGAATCCGTCTAGAAACATTTGAGATTTTAGTAATGCGTTCATCAGAAATAATTAATATAAATACCACAGATATATCAATTTATTGATTTTTAAGGCCTGCTAGGGCAATTAAGAATCTCTTCAAATTATTGATAATCCAAATAAAAACTTAGTTAATTCGTAATATATCGGAACACGTGTTCATGTACCTGCATTTTCCGTGATAATATATAATTACAAAATGTGAAAATAAAGGGATTTTTAAGAACATGTGTTCCAACACTGTGATAGTATACATATTATATATATATATATTAACATATCATATATATTAAACTAAAAGTTTAACAGTTAAGCTATTCATTCATCAGTTAATACCCTTTTTAATCGGATTACCTATAATTTGAATATATTCAAGCCATATTTATAGCACATGTCTCTTGAACGTTCCTAAAGGTGTATATGTTGTTTTTGAAGGTAGTATCTATATTTACATTTGTAGAGCTGAAACGGTAATTGTATGAAATTCCCTCGATAGAACAAAGTATGCTCCAAAAATTATTGAAAATACATTTTGTTCAACAGCGTGTTACAGGTATGAAAAAATAGTGTTTCTTTAAATGCAACTTTAGAATTTGTCGACAGTTTTTTGCTCAATTTTAAACTAGTCGTGTTTTATTAAATTTTTTCTCTTAATTATTATTAGCACGCTACCTCTGTATTAAAATATCTAACTTTCAAGCCATCTTCTTCTTCTTTTTGAATGCTTATTACGGAGCCTTAATAAATAAGCAATTCTTATTTTTATCTTTTCATTATAAGGCGGAGCGTTTACTTGTCGCAAATGTATTTCTGCAAATGTTAATTGCTTTAAATATTAAGGAATTCATTCATATTGGTGAATTCACGGAATCTTATATTTTTTGTAGATTGCGGAAATATCTGGTGGGTGGGGATAGTCCCCATTGTCCTCTTGCTAAGAAACGCCACTGCTTGAAAGTTTACACGATCAGCTTGTGTGAATTGTGAATTACCTACTCAATGTTTCGGTGAATCGAACATAACGTTATTAATGATTGAACTTCTGAATAGAACGGGTTTCTGAAGCGAGCTGATTAAATGGGTATTTTCTAAGGAAAGCAGTATCAGAATATGTGCTTTTTGCTACGGAGTAAGTCAAAAGACTTATTTTTTTCACAAGAGTGATTTACTTTTTCACGAGTAAGCTATCCACAAGAGTGATTTACTTTTTAACGAGTAAGCTATCCGCAAGAGTGATTTACTTTTTTTCGAGTGAACTATCCACAAGAGTGATTTACTTTTTAACAAGTGAGTTATATCGGTATTACAATGGAAGATGCTCTGAGGAACTAGCGTCATTGATCCCTTCGGCACCGGTGCGTAGTCGGGATACACGCCAAACGCGTGCCCGGTTGACATTTGTCACATGAGAACGGGTCGCTTCTACAATTCGTTCTTAAGTTCAACAGCTCGGCTGTGGAACGAACTGCCGGCCTCTGTGTTTCCTCCCTCCTACAACATGAGACTCTTCAAGACCCATGTTCACTCCTTCCTCTCCACAAAAAGACCCTCCACACAGCATCCCCAAAGATGACATAAGCCCTGAGGGAAATTATTTTCTTCAGGGCCTCCTGTGTGGAGTTAATGTAAAAAAAAAAAAAAAATATCCGAAGAGTGATTTACTTTTCAACGAGTGAGCTATCCACAAGAGTTATTTACTCCGTATCGCCCTGGTGAATGACCAACATTTAGATCATAAAGGTGGTTAAAATGGCTTTAGTTGTGTTTAGTGCCCAGACAGAGAAAAATAAGTTGATTATTTATTAAAATCCGGCTCAAAGCGGGATTTCAGGCAGTCTCTCATTAAACTTTAACTGCACCAATACCGCGATAAGATGTGTGAAACATTCGTGTTTTACTGAAAAAAATATTTGGAAACCTGTAACAAGCAGTAATTGTTGAATGAAACACTAGTATATATTGAATCATTTCGCGGGTAAGAGATAAGCCGCAATAGCTCAGTGGTCAGAGCTGTCGACCGAAAATCGAAGGGACACGGGTTCGAGTCCCGTTGGCGTCATGTATCTTTTATCAGGAGATTTTTCAATGTGGATGAGTGTTTCAGGCGAATAATTATTGCTTGTAAAATAATTGTTACCATTTGGAAACCTATTAATTCATTCGTTAAAGGCTCGCAATCTCGTTTTTAATCGGATTACGAATAATTTGAGAGAGGATTCTTAATAAATTAGATCACGCGTAATTTTTGTACGCGCAGATCTGAACGGCAAGTTACTTCCCAAACTTTATCTTCCTCATAAGCTTCCTTTTACAACTAACTTGTTGGGACTCTTGTGTCGATGTATTTTCCACGCGAACAATATTACACTTTGTGATAATATTTTCACTAACGAATGAAGCCTAGCAACTAATAAACCTTATTCAATTTACTACCTTAACTTAACTTGTTTCACTATACTTAAATCACGGGATGTTATAATTCCAATTTCGAAAAAGACAATTAAATCATTTTAGTTTAAAGATTTTTTTAAATGTTTTACTTTATCGCTTTTCGGAATTTGTTCAAACAAACAGTTTCAATTTTGAAAATGACACTCAAATTCAAAGAAAAACAGTTCTAGAAATCTTTTTTGTTATTTGCTTTTGGGGTGTTATGCCGTGTTTCGCTAACTCCTTCTTTAGCCAACGTTTCGGACAGCATTGCAGTGTCCATTATCTAATAACACATCTGCCCTGATGATGGACATTGCAATGCTGTCCGAAACGTTGGCTAAAGAAGGAGTTAGCGAAACACGGCATAACACCCCAAAAACAAATAACAAAAATACTTTTGGCCGTGAAAATCTTAAATCATAGTTCTAGAAATCATTGAACTGGAGTTACATGCCCGCAGCAAAAATGCGTATTACCAAGAAATGTTATTGGTAAACTTTTTTTAAATATAATTTTAATGCTAATTACTACTTATTAATTATCATAAAGAAGCAACAAGCTCTCATGTAACAGTTTTTAAAACTACTTTTTTGATGTTGTTGTAAATCCTATACTATCTATTTTATCTTCTTAATATAATTAAATAAAATAAAATAAAAAATTTAAATGACTAACAAATCTTCTTCTTATTTTGTATGGTGGCGGGTCAGAAGGGAACATTTAATTTAGTTAGCTTAAGTCTGTAACCTCAGGCGTCGCCCTGTAGACCTTATCAATCCCGCCGGGGAATGAATACAGCGGGCATTATTTGAATACACGTTTGTTGGTTTACACCGCATCGCATTCACACATCGCCGTCTCTTTAATGTGATTATTGCATCATTTACTAATTAATAGTGCGGTCAACGCAATATTACACTTTGGAATAAATTAATTAGTAAAACCTCAAAGAGTAATATTGAAGATACTACTAACGATTCACTGAAGACTTTCAAACGAAAAATATGAAATAGCAAAGACAGATTCAAGATGCGACAGAATCTTTTTCTCTATTTTCAATATCAAATTTTTAGTTTAAGAGTCGGGAAATATACAGCTTCAAACTAGTCCCTGGTTCATATCACTATCTGTGAAATACAAGACTGTCGTATCGCCCATATCTTACATCCATCTTTCCTGAAGAATTCTTCCACGGCTAAAGAAATCCAATTTGGAAGTCCATTATTGCGTTTGCCTTCTGCATTTACGCTTTCCCGTTGCATAAACCTCGTTGTGCCGGTTTCAATGGAAACTCGATGTTTGATATCAATCTGCGAATGATTCAATTCTTTGTTTTTATTTTGTCTGTTTTATTGCAATCGTTTGATTTGTAAACAGATAGATGTTAAAATGCGATTTTTGACTTAATAGAATTTTATTGAAACGTTTTTTTGTTGTAAAGGATATGTATAATATTAACATTAAAAATAACAGTTTTGGGACTATTCCATATCCCAAGGTTTTTTTCAATATCCCTTGTCATCTCCCTTGTTCCTCTCATTCATTCTTACATTTTTTACATAAGCTCCAATCAGGAGGCCCTGAAGAAAATAATTCTCTTCATCGTCTATGTCATCTTTGGGGATCTGAGTCTGTTCTACAGGTATTATAATGGAGCCTGCTCTAAATAGCTAACAGCATTGATCACATACACGAGCGAAAGACTTGTTCGCAATTGATGTTGGCTTCGTGAAAACGGGACGCTTTTTGGACTCATTTTTGTATAAGACGGCTCATATGTGGAGCGAGCTGCCAGCATCTGTATTCCTCCTTCATATAATCCGGACATCTTCACATAAATCTCTTCCTACAGCCCCTACCTTAACCCGCCTGACATCGCTGCCCAACTTGGCGGCGACACAGCTCCCCTGCGTTTACATTGTAAAGACACGGGCGCTCTTGTAAGGAGTCAAAAAAAATTTAAAAATGTAATTTTCTGAAAATGCTAGATTGACTATCGCAGATCGCCTTCAAAGTGTTTATATTTGTGGTCTGCCGAAAAGCACGTAACATCACGGTACTAAAGGGGTGGTATTGCAGTACTATTCGAATTATGAATTGTACTGAATCGTGTCCCGTGTGACGTCACGAGATGCCAATTCGTAAGTTTTACCCAAGTTTTCATTGATGGTTCAAAACCTTGTCATTTTTGGAGACATCAAAAAACTAATAGTACTGTTGTTATTTAACCAAATACGTTTTTGTCTGACGATCTCATTCAGATAATCTCGTGATGTTTCACGAGTCTGCGCTAGTATAAAATAAAATCGTATAGGTATAAAAATATCCGAGGTACTATATATATTGCAAATATTTATTACTCTGGTAAGAACTTTGCAATCATTCCAAAGATGGCAGCCAATAAATTATAATAGTTATATTTTTTTAAATGAAATACAAGATCGATTAAAATGACCGAATGTAATTAGGTCTCATTAGTTCAGTTGGTAGAGCGTTGGTTCTAGTAAGGCTAGACGATCTGAATTCATGTTCCTGTTGCAACCGTTACAATTTTATTTTTCTTTTTTTTTTAGATTTCACGTTGTTTGTATTATTTTCCTCTTTTGGGCTGACATATCCTTGAAATATATTTTCCAAAAATTATTTCTGTTAAAAATCACCTTTCCTGCTAAGGAAGTGTGATTTGCAAAAACCTTTTTTTTTTCAAAAAATTAGTAATTTATTACGAAAATTAAATCGAGAATAAAAAAAACTTAAAACCAAATAAAAAAATTTTGAAGGGTTTTTTTGATTAAAAAAATTCTTAGGTTATACAAGTTGACAAAAATCTATCCACGTTTAGCTGAAGTCGAAAAAAATGTGAAATTCAAAGCCTTTGTTAAAAGCTCGCTTGCTCCTATGTTCGTTGAATGCTTTCTCAAACTTAGTTCATTTTCGTAACGCGTAAAGTTCATAACACGACTATTATTCCTTGTTCAAAGCCGCAGTCACAGTCAGAGGCAATTACACGAATCAACTTGTCAAATCTAATTAAGATATCTCACGTTGTCGAGTTGAGACAGTCCTGGAAAGATGTGGGTCTCGAAGTGTCTGGCAAACAGGCGCACATCATATTATTCTGGGAGGATTATCAGACGTCATATTTGGCTTAATATGTTCATATTACGTAGGTACATTTAACGTGGAGTATAAAATCACAAAAAGTCGGAAACAACGTAAGAATAGGAACTCTGTGGGGTTTGCATGCAACCTCTTTTCGATTAACATTCAGTATTAAAGACAACATTTTGTATTAAATGTGATATTTTTGACAATTTTTAACAAAATTTGTGAAGGTAAAATTGTACCTATGCCGCCTTTTGGGGTGAAAAATAACCCAAGTTCATATCTCGTTAACGGATAAAAAAAACTTATGTTATTTAGTTTTAAAAATGTAGAGATGTCATGAAATTTCACATCACTTTGACTTCTACAAAAAGTTACGACAATCCTTGAAAAGTGTTAATATCCTATGTTTGGGGGATACCTACCTTACAAGTTATTTTAAAAATATTAATGACTTTGGTGTGTTTAACCACTCGAGCGATAGCGTCAACAACTGGAATATGAGTCGAGTGATTGGCATTCAAGTTGGAAATTTCTCGCCCTCATTTTATAAAAATCTTACCTCTGAATTTTCATACTGAGACATATAAACCAATTATAGTGCTAAAAAGCCAAAAAATTCTTTTATATTTTACGGTTTATTTTATATTTTTAGGAATTATAAAAAAAATAATTAAAGAAAAATGTTAATGCGCGAATCGAAAAATGGCATATAATGGCGTGAGATCATTCTAGATTTTTGCAATCTCGGTATAGTATGCCTACAATAACTCGAGTGGTTAAGGTTAGAGTGTTTCAAACTACATCACCATAATTATTGATATCTATTCTGGAATGTACCATCTCCACAACATCAATATTAGAAATGTAAGTAGAATAGTTGATTAAGGGATATTCTGTCTACAGTATAATTTTTTATGGGTATTTGGATGGAGTTTGTTGAAGGAGCTAGCGCCACCGGTGCATATGCGTAAAAATCAACTGGCACGAGTTGAACACCTGTTCGCAGTGATTGATGTCAGCTTTATGAGAACGGATCGCTTCTCGCGTTCATTTTCGATGCTTGACCTAGCAGGACCTCTTAGATCCGCATTATCAAATCCTTTCCATAGTCAGTTAATTATTCTATCTCACAACGATATCAGTAGGTAGGAGGTTGAGCAAGCCAAATCAACACTAAACCTCATTGCACAATTATTATTGTAATTATTTATACAAAGAATCATTAACTCTGGCTTAATTCTGATTGTGCTGGATAGAATCATTGATGAACCCTTGTAGATATTAGATCTACTATCAACTACTCTATACCATCTGCTGAGCTCATCTCGAAATAACCACAAGGAATTAGTTTAATAAAAGCATTATATATTCTACATGTTGGATTTTCCTCGCGGTGTTAGGCAGATTAATTTACTTTGATTGATACTTGAAGTGAGATTAATTAGAATTCAGTGTTGAATAAAGTTGCGTTTAGATACATTTTGTATGAGACAACGTTATATGCGTAATCCCAATGACTAAGACTTACTGCGCCTACGTGTAAGATTTTAGAGTTTTTTTTAAAGTTGTATCCTTTGAGGCATTTTCTATCACAGATGTAATATTGATAGTATATTTGTAAAAATAGGCTAATTAATTTTTTTTTAAAGTCTACCTTCTCCAGATGGGGGGACAACAAAAAACATGCATGGTATTTATGAAATTAACGCCCTCCGTGCTTTTACATAAAACATCTTTAAATTAATTACACGTTAATCTCTATAAATAAAAATGCTAATGTTTGTTTGTTCAAAACCTTAAGTCTCCGAATGTTCTTTACCGATTTCTTTGAAAATTTGAAAAAACGTTGCATTCGAATACGATTGTGTTTGTATAGATAGGTATACCTATAAAACGGTGACCGGATAACTCATCAAAATGATAATTCATCACATCTTTAAAAAGTTATATAAAGTCATGGTAAGTAATAAAACAAAAACTTTATCAATTAGGTTGTTAGGTTAGGTTAGGTTTAATTTTTTTTCATCGTTTCTAATGACTTTATACCACTTTTTAAAAGTGTGTTGAATTGTCACTGTGTTGAGTTATCATTGAACCCTATATTTCATAGACGTTACAGTTAAAATACATGCTTTTTTGTCAATCGTGACAAGTTCAAAAAAAGTATTTTTTTGAAGCCTGAACGAAAGAAAGTATCAGAAAATGACTAGACACAAAAACAATGCTAAATTCAAAAAATTATGCTTCTTCACATTTGGATCGATGAAAATATTTTATTGCAGTTTTTTAAACACCGGTAAATTGTTGATCAGGTGCGATAACATTAGTGTCGATATGGAAACATTTTACAGAGTGTTCTTCGATGTTAATATAAGCGGGTAACCTTGAGGATAAAAAAACATCTCGACTCCAATACAAAATACAGCTAGGCGATAAAAAAAATCGTTTCTTTTCTTTTCACTTTTTGAGACTGGTGACGTCATGGGTCACGTCCACGGAGAGCCGAAAAATAAAAACTTAAAGAATTATTTTTACTATTAGCACTAATTATAACAGTAAAAAAGATATAGGTACTCAAGTTAAAAGGTAATTTGATAAAAACAATCATAAAAATGGACTGCAGCCTCATGGAAAAGAAAAATAACTTTTTTTTTTCAGAAATGCATAGTTTTGAATTTACACATCCCTCGAAAATTTATTTTCATTCTTCCTTTTCTTTCTCCATTTCAAACTGAAAACATTGTCGGTACTTTGAGTGTGCTAATGGCTTCATGAAGTTGAGGTTTTTCTTGTGTGGTCATCACATTAAAAAACTTTTCTAGAATTCATAAGTCGTCGTTGAAATCCTTTTAACCCTTTGTGGTTTTCCTTTCTTTGGATTACAAAGATGTAAAAGCATTTTTGTTTGATATTCGTAACATATTCCGGGCTGGATCTATGCGGGCGCAATTGGAGCAATCCACCCTGGTCACATACATAATTGAATTTCACTATTGTTTTCGGGGGTGAATTAATGCAAATATTGGAAGTGGAAATTAAACCACTTCCCAAAATCCGATAGAGTTGAAATTACCTAGATAGACTCGATCGCATAAAAGGCTAAGGTGGAGTGAATTTTTTTTTTGATAATTTCGAAATCGACATAGTTGGGAAAGATGCTCCATATATTAAAAATTACAACAAAAATAATTAAAAAAATATATTCACAATACTTGGACATCGCCAAAGCTTTATATTTTATCATTTTCACGATTTTACCTAAGTATTTATAGCTCATGTACGCGAAATAAAACACACATAAAATTTGTATTTTACCATTTATTTTACAGATAATACATTCGTAGATTGTAAGAATGGAACAAATAGTGGAAATAAAAAATGTAACATATATTATTTACCGCATTGAAAAACTTGAAAATTACAAAAGTTACTATGAACAGTACTGCATTTTGGTGTTAAAAATAGGCATAAGGTGTCGTGACTCTAACCTTGTTTTTATTATTCCATTCTTCCTCAAGGGTCCACAAACAACGGCTGAGGCTTCTGTTACAATTTTCACACATCTCTCTGTAGCTTGAAAATTCTTTGTCATTGGTAGTATGACATCCTCAATTATCGTGTGATCGGTAATGGCTTGTAAAATTGTCTCGTCAATTACGAATTTGGTTAGTGGTGGCTCGTTTATATTTTCCCACTTTATAACATCAATAAAATCATCTGCTGAAAAATCAAAAACAGGCACTTTGAAGGTACGAATAGAGTCTGATTGCATTTTCATTTGCCGAGCTTCTCATCTTCAATATTCTTCTCAACGCCAACTCTCTTACGTATTTTCGGTTGTCGTTTAACATGGCTAACAATTTATTTTCGTGATTCCCAAAAAAGCCATTACGCTGGATTACTGGATCAATAATATCTTTTAAATCACTGGGTAAATACCGTGAAAGCACTATTGTTTCGTGTAAATGCCTTGCACCGGAAATACATAATGGTTTGGTCTTAATGTTGAACCACATAGGTGCGTAAACTGTTAATACAAATGTCGTTAAAGTTACCATATTTTTTTATGGTTTTAAGGTAGAAATGTAAAGCCGAAGAATCCGATTCGCTGTAGTGAGCCATCTGGATTTTACAATTCCACCGGGATTTGTTTTTGATAAATTTTCATTGCCGAATCCGGAGTCAATAGTTTTACACATTTTCAGTAGATACAGCTGATTTGTACTTAAATCCTGTGTTTTTGTCATACTTGGTAATCAACATTGAATGATTTTAAATTTCACGACAGGAAGTTGTTCACACTTATTTAAAGGTTTACCAATAATTCCAGTGAAACTTTGCGGTCCAGTCGTGGTTCCGTCGATGTTCTCAAAGAGATGTCGCAAAATGAGTTCGTTTGCATGTAATTGACAGACAATCCACTGTAAAAGCCGTTTGAGATGTGATTCAAGGCGCCGAATATCACATCCTTTGTACCCCGTACTAATTGCAGTTCCGTCGCATCCAATTGCAACAATTTTTTCCAAAGCAATATCTTTCGAAGACAGTAATGAAATAATTCTATTACTTATTGCTTCAGATTTTCCGGTTTTTAATGAAATGTGTTCCATGTACTTGCTACCTGGTTCTTTTACTAAACTAACGTGTTCTTCAGTTATTATTTTTCGCCGGCTATCCTCCATGCTTAAAGTTTTGTCCTTCCGTCCGTCGAAGTATAAACCAAATTGATTGGAATCGATTACTAACGGCTTACTAGTAGGGGCAGTTCTTTTCTTCATTCGAGCTCGACGAATTTTACTCCTATCCACAACGCGAGATGTATCGTTGTGTGAAATTAAGCTAACATCTTGTAATAAAGCGAAAACAATTGCAGCTCCTGCTCGATCTGAAATACAATATCTGTCTAGTGTTCTGGCCACAACAGGGAAGTCTTTCACCTCATGGTGAGAATTATTTGGTTGTGCTTCACTTTGCATTATTTTTTGAGGAATTGAAGACAAAGCACATTTTTTTGAGAGTCTAAAGTTTAAAATACAAGAAGGAATAGCGTCAGTACCCCGATCTACTGGATAATGTCTAGCGGATCGGAAACTTCGCCAAAATGATACGCGATACACTTCACTCTGTTTGATACGCGTTTGGGGTAGAAGGATTCGTTGCTGTGTGGGAATAGTTTAGCTGTTCCTACAGTCCTACTTTATAATTATACTATAAAATAATAATGTTATTAAATCATAGGTAATAAATAAACACTCAATTTTTTTTTTACATAATTATAAGCATTTCTAAGAATCGGGAGAACATTATTGATGTTTTCAGTGTTTTTATCAAAAATTCAAAGTAGTGGCGATGTCGTAATTATAAATAAATATTTTTTATATTTTTTTATTTAAGATAAATACATAACGGAGCACCAATTCCGCATATGCCGAATTCTATATTACGAAAAAAAAAATTCTCCATACTAGACCGCTCCACCTTAATACACACACGAGGATAAATACGCATTTATCTGAAATTAATGACATTAGAACTGTTACTGTACTTTCTCCAGTCTTTGGAGAGGATGTTTCAAGCCTCAGTCAATCCATTATTTTATTTTAGTAACAAATATTTTAAAAGTTCATAGCAGTTAAAAGCAATTCCCTGGGGAGGAAGAAGAAAAAAAAAAAGTATACATACAATTTTAGATGTGTTCAGTTATAATATATACTTATATACAAATTTAATGCAGAACAAAATAGTGACAAGAAGGCTATTGTAACATAACTCATACATAATTAAGCTCAGCATTGTTATTATTATTACTACATTATTGTTTTATGATTATTATACCTCAATAATATTAATAAGTAAGCTAAGAATTTGTTATACACAAATTCAATGCAATAATGTAATATTATTACTATTATTACATTATTGCATTCAATTTGTGCATAATGCAATAATGTTATACTATTACTATTATTAAATTCAATGCGATAATGTTATCAAGAAATAAAAGTTTCCTATTAGTTATACACAAATTCAATGCAATAATGTAATAAAAGTAATAATATTACATTATGGCGTTGAATTTGTGTATAACTAATAGCAAATTTTATTTACACAATGGTTCCATGATAACTCAACACAGTGAAAATTCAACACACTTTTAAAAAGTGATATAAAGTCATTAGAAACGATGAAAAAATTTTTTTTTAATCAAACCTTACCTAACCTAACCTACTTAACCCAGTGAAAAAAGTTTTTGTTTCATCACTTTTCATGACTTATATTTTTTTAAAGATGTGATGAATTATCATTGTGATCATTTATCCGGTCACCGCATAAAATATATGTATTAATAAATATATTATTTTAAAATCTATCAATGAAAGCATAAGTATTGTTGTAAAAAAAAATTGTTTTCTCTTTCAGAATTTTGCTAAAAAAAGATTATATAGTTTTCTTGATATTAATTTATTTCTTTCGAGAGGAATATACATTTATGATTTTATTTTAAATTTTGCTTTTATCGTACTTATACAACATATATTTTTGGTTTATGCGTTTACATTGAGTGAGTTGATTAATAATAATTATAATGATAACGAGTTTGTTACGTATGTTTTGCTTTGTGAATAAATGGTTATCTTAAATCAAGATAGTAATCTCATAAAATATTTACTAAGCCTGTCATAAGCGCGCTATGTTCTCGTGGCTTTGCCTATTTTAGCATATCGCTTGCCATACATTCTGAAGAGCGAAATGCTGAAATAGGCCAAGCCATGATGCGTATAGCGTAATAAGTCTCCACCGATTATGACTGAAAACATAACCAAAAAGATTTAAAAGATTTGAGATAAATACTCACATTAGAGTTTGCTTAAAGCTTTTAAGATTTTCTTAAGATTTCCTGCTTTCGGATTAAAGAAGGTTTCATTCGACATTTATTTCGTATATTAACGGCTGTAATGGATTCCGATTTCAGAGAAATGCTTGTGTGTCCGTATGTATATGCGTGATTGTTACCAAAAGTTGATACGTTATTGCCAATGAGCCTATTTGCTGAGTTTCAACACGATCGGATGTTGGGAAGAGGGTAAATAAAAAAATAAAAATAATTTAATTTCATAGAAAAATGGCAAAAACGTTTCCAAATGCATGGATTTCTTATTTGAATAATTTCTGAGATAAGAAAACTCTAATTGGACGGCGTCTGTAATTCAGTGCTTATAAATCAATAAGTCACTGGTTCCAATCCCGGCGTGCGCAAGTAGGAATATTTCTCTTAAATTAATATGTGTTAATTTAAAATATTTATTCATTCAAATAGTAATATACAGCATGTTTGCGGCACGGTCTTGAATGGTAGATACTTTCAGAATGGCCCTGATGACATACTTGAAATAGCTTTAGACGTATTTTGTGACCAAATCTGAATAGTCAGGTTCCCTACCTTCCTGTTCCCCGTCTTTTTTTCCCTCTCCACTAACTTCAGCCTCAAAACATACTCTAATTGGGGGAGACATAGCCTAACTGGTTTCAGACGGATGGGAGCAGTTGATACTCTAAAACAAGATAAATAAACGTTTGGACAAATAACAAAAATATATGTTAACACCGAAAAATAGGATCCTTCCTGGATCCAATGGAACTATAGCATCCCTTATATGCGATACTTTATGATACTAAATCTTAATCTCACAATTATTTTTTAAATATTATAAAGTTTCAATATGTTCTCAGAGATTTTTATTAAACACATTTAATCTTCACCATAAGCATATATTCTGCGTTCTTCTAGCGTTAAGAGGGTGGAACGCTGTCAGGGCCGACCGCGCGTCATATGACTCGGCGGTCCCTGCGGCCGGCCTGTTTGTAGCGCCGTGCGGTGTGCGGTCACCGCGACGACGGGTTAGATAGATGGCACTGCGGACGCCACAATGCCGTAATGCTGAATATCGTATATTATAATACGTAGACAGATCACACGCAATTCAAGATTTGAATAACGATGACTTGAATCTGAATGTGATGAACCATTGTAGTGTCAATGATTTTACTTATTATAAATATATATGATATAAAATATTAATAATAAATACATTTTTTGAAACAAAGAGAGATAATGACATCTTTACCAGGATTTCCCATGCTAAGGATTTCAATAATATGTTATTTAAATTCATTTAAATTAACAATACGAAGTAATTACAAATAAGTTTGGATTATTATTATTTCACGAAAAATTAATTTTAAGTTAACAAATAAATTTTCTATTACTATTTGAAATGTGCCATTTTTGATTTGCCGTCAAAAGATATGTTCGTTTTTGTTCAAGAATTCGGCGGCGTTGAAGTCACAATGGGCGATTTTGGTGACAGCCGTCTTAAGCACTCCCAATTTCTACAGAATTATAACAAGTTTCCCTTTAACTCGTATTTATAAAAGTTTTTGGGTACGAAAAAAAAATTTGTAAAGTCGAAATATTAATTATTGGAAATGTAACCTCCGAAATTTATTGAAAACTCGTTTTGTTCTGATTTTTAATATACAGGGTTTTCCAATAAGAGGTGTTATTTTGATATTCAATCGTAAAATATCAATAGTTTTATTGCTTGTGTGGCACGTAGCTTGTTGAAAGTAAACGTTGTCCAGATCAATACCATCCAATTCCGGCCATAAAAAATCATTGATCATCTCTCGATAGCGCAATCCATTCACCGTAACTGTTGCTCCAGCCTCATTTTCAAAAAAGTTAGGTCCAATGACTCCACCAGACCATAAAACGCACCAAACAGTCACAAGTTGAGAATAGAGAGGCTTTTCAACACTAATTCTTGGGTTTTCCGAGCCCCAGATGCGACAATTTTGCTTGTTGACGAAGCCACCGAGGTGGAAATGGGCCTCATCACTCAAGATGATCTGCATTTGATTCACTGAAATGAATTTTAATAATTTTAATTCGTTGTTGAGGCGTGTATCGTTCCATTTGTATTAATGGCGTAGTTTCTACTTGTCAAATGTTAAAAAATGACAGCTTCAAAAGTAACATCTACTGAAATAGCGGGCTATTCAAAATAACACCTCTTATATCAAAACCCTGTATTATAGGCATGAAAAAATTCACAGTGTATCTTTAAATGCAACAAAGCATTTGTCGAGAGATTTTTCCTCTTTTTCAAACGAGTCGTGTTTCATCAAATATTTTTACCATTTTCGATTTATTTTTATCTTTTTTAAATATTTGCGCGCTTCGTCTAACGTTCACACCTACATAATATTTCACTTTCAAACCATCTTTGAACGCTTACTACGGGGCCTTAACAACCGTTTTCGAATGTGCTGTTTTATATCGTTTTTCAAATCGGAAATTTTTAATGAACATATTAAAATGACCAGTTTTTATAGCAACGATCGGAATCAGAAAAATAAATTATAAATCTTCCACACATTTTTAATGGCAACGATTAATTATAAATTATTTGAAAACAATATTATTTGTATTGTAACCTCATATACAAATGGTAATATTAGCACCCACGAATTAAAATTTTGTAATCGGCAATTATCGTATTTACATATTAATGATGACATTTGATGGGTTCATTGGAAGTAAATCTCGCAAATTGTGATACGTCAACAAAAAGCGTTTACGCCTAAACCAAGGCGATTACATTATTTTAAGTAACTGTAGTAGTCAATTTCCTGAAAGTTCTCGAATTGAAACAAGAAAATGAACGTCATTGATAATTATGTATAATTTATTGAACAAAAAAATATTCCCCAATTAGTCAAATAAAATTTGTCATAGTAAAAATTAAACAAATATATAAAAGTTCTGTCGCTTATATTGAAAACTGTTCTAACCTATAAGAAAAACCTCTATAAGAAATCAATATTTTGAGAGTGTTTTATTTTAATGATATTATTTATTTTTGTTACTTTTCCGAAACGTTCAAAAAATCGCCTTCCTATTTTAAAGCACTCCTTCAATCATTTTTTTCTAAAAAAAATATTTTTTTTTTTACCATCTACCTTTTTACATTAGTTTCACACAGGCGGATCTCAGGAAAAAATCTCTCTGGGCCTTTGTCATCTTTTGGGATGCAGTGTGGGTGGTCTTTTTATGGAAACGAAAGAGAAGAAGTTCTGTGGAGGAAAAATATTTGAGGGGAGGAAAGGAATATGGAGGTCGATGTGTCTAGCAGAGAGACGTATGAATTCATCCCTCTTACTGCTGCACAAAGCAATGGGTCGAGAAAGTCCGACTGGAGAAGTCAAAAGTCTCCCTCAACCAGTTTCTCCAGATTCGGCCCGTCTAGACAAACCTCATCCCGTGAACCCGGGCATCCCTGCTAAGTCACCAACGAACTACTTGGAGTGACCTATAGCAGGTGTTATCCAATAAATAGTTCCCGGGGCGGCGGTACCCACACCCACCTACCAGATTGGTAAAACCTACGAAGAAAGTCAAACAAATGTAATACATAATTTCCTAACGCGATGAAGAATACCCACCACTTAACATTTTTTTTCCGAGGTCATCTAACTAAAAGTCACATCTTGTTCGTTGATCTAAATTGATTATTTTTCCCGTTTCATGAAAGAAAATAGGAAGAAAACAAAGAATATTCTAAAAGAAAAAGCAAGGTTCCTAACCGCGTTTCGAAACTAGTGAAGAAAAACTACCGCTATCTGACGAAACGAGAAATAATGCATGGACATATTTCTTCAAAACTAACTTTGTCCCAATTAGGTATTACTGGAAGAGCGGAAAGCGTCAGAAAAATAATTACTTTCTAAAAATTATGTTATTAATTTATGAAAAATATCAGAATTTTTAAAGAAATATGTTTTTACAACAACAACAATAATTAGATGTAGAATTATAAAATTTATTTTGTTATGAAAAAAATTTTGCTTCCGAAGATAAAATTAGTTGTGAAATTTAATGATCGATGCTGGAATCTATATGATAGATTTGTTTTGTAATCATTTTTTTATACTTATTTGATACCACACAAGAGTTCAAACTGCCCGGAGCAAGTGGATCTATAACATTACCATTTGAAGAATTCCGGAAGTCTATATATATATGTATATATTTCTTTTCTTTATTCGTAAAATATATTTATTTTCAGGTTTTTATATGCTTTTCGACTACCACACTAGTCCCTATTATGGTTGTCAAAATTTGTTTATAATTATAAACATTTTAAACACGTTCATTTGTTAATATATTATTTTGTTAAATGCAATGTATTTGTAAAATAGGTAATACTTTAACTGGTTTTCTAGTTGAGTAGAATTTCACAAGAATAAACCAACCGTCTTGCAAACTGTTTAATGAGATAAAATAAATACAAATGGGCTAATAAACAAATGACTTTACTTGTTGATATAATGTAGGGGAATGAGGTTGGCGAACGTTAGATAAGGTAAAGTTAGGTCAAGTCAGATTACGTTCAAGTGGAAGAGATGTAATTTCACAGAATAGGAACAAATCATCTCATTTCAACGTTAATTTTCAAATTCCGTGAAAGTCCTTTTCAAGTTCTGACATTATGTCTTTATGGACCAGTCACTTCACAGAACTGAAATAATATATTGTACACCTAAAATACGTTTAATCCAAGCGATTATCAAACAGGACTAATTTTTGAAGAAATTAAAGTATTAACATTTTGTGATCTTGTCCGAAAAACCATAATAATATAAGAAAAAAATATCACCGTTTTTTAACAGAAAGCCGTACTTATAAAAAAAATATGTTTCCAACACAAAAATGTAACACCTCATTTGAACAAATCATTACATATGTCTAGGGAAAAGATACTTCAACAGCCTACCCGAAAATATCAGAACACCTACTAAAAGCGATTGGAGAGCATTTTAAAATGATTTAATTAACTAACTAAAGATCACGCCGTTTCCTCACAGGTGTACGCAGAGAGAATGGACTGCCAAACATCTCGGTATTGGCACACACTCCTTGTTTTATTCACATTCATAAATACTCTTCTATTATTCTGACTCTTGACATGGCCCGACTCAAGTTTCCGATTCACTTGGTCGTGCCATGTCTTCCTCGGGCGTCCCCGACTTCTGCTACCATTCACATTTGCATCGTTTACTCTCCTTACACTCTTTTCTTCGCTCATTCGCTCTGCATGCCCAAACCAGCATTTGGTGTAAAAGAGAGTTATCGCTAAAATTGCGTTCGGAGATAATCCCATTCAAAGTTTATATTAACTATATTTCGATAACTGAATAACTGAATGGTTATGTTCAGTGATTATAAATGATTACAATACATTAGCAAACTATCTGTTAGGCAATGTATATAGTACGAAAATTAAAAAACTATCCTAATTATTCACAAACTGTATATTTTTGTTTATAAGTACTGGCTACAACTTTTTTTCCGCACTCTTTTTAGGGTGAATTGCCTAATACAAAAAAAAACTTTTTTCCGCACTCTTTTTAGGGTGAATTGCCTAATACAAAAAAAAACTTTTTTTCCGCACTCTTTTTAGGGTGAATTGCCTAATACAAAAAAAAAAACTTTTTTCCACCCATCGAATCAATTTATGGTGTTGTGGTTAAAAACTGTGGTTTATTATCAGTAATTATATTTTTATTGGATTGGATAAAAATAGTAGTGTACAACATACAAAAATAAACATTTACATAAAAATTAGAAAAGATTAAATAACTTTTTTGGAAATTTTAAAGAAATCTTAAATATTATTGGAAAATCTCCTATTATAATCATAAAAGGTGAAATATGGTGATTGTGCAATGATGAAATTTAGCCTGCCAAAGAATTGAATCCACTGAGTGAGATCCCGACGCATTGGTCAACTCAGCCACCAACAGGCTTCACTTTTCTCTCTCTATTATTTTTACAAAAACCAAAAATGTGAATATTTCTCATGTAAAAATATATTTTTTCTATTTAATCTCTTCCCTCGGCTAGGATGACCATAGTTCCACAAATCTGTGGTCCACCAGCATTCCAGTCCCATAACTCTCAGATTTATGTTCCCAGCAACCCAATAATGTACTGCACTACAATAACAGCAGACTTTTTTTTCATTTCCCGATTTTAAATTCTGTACCACTGGCTTTAGTCGCCGTGTGCTGAATAATAATAATTTAATAAATCTGGCGACATTTTCAAGGTCTATTTATTTCATTGTTATTGTTGCAGGAACTGTAATAATGGATTACGTTTTATTTTGTTGTATGTGGTCACAAGATCAGAATTTTCCTATACGAAGCCTGACGAACTATGCTATCCCAAATCCGTGAGTATTATTGCGTTGAAAGAAGGAATTGATTTTAAGCATAAGAAATAACCGACTATTTTTTTTTTATTTTTTTTTTATTTTTTATTTATTAAAAGTATACAATACAGAATATAGTAATTTTATATAAAGCATCGTACTCCCAGGAGTTAATAAACTCATTGCGGGAAATGACTAATCAGATCTAGTTACTTGATATGTTAATTCAAATGGTAGTCTTTAATTATAGCTAAACGTGTAATCTACTCTGAAATGTGAGTAGGTACTGGAATGTGAATGTTGTATTTAGTTTAAGTAAAACTGTATATTCATTAAAGTCTCGAAATCAATTCACAAATTTGAATGACATGATTACAAAAATAAACATTACTTAATTAACCTCTCAGGACTAGATAAAATAATATGATATAATCGAACATCCCCGCATTATATTGAATTTGAAATGGATTTGCTGTTTTTGAACTTAATCCAAAAGGAACTACTGTTTTTGAAAACAAACATAAACAAAGTAATAAAACTGACTTGGCATTGCACGGCCTTTTTCTAAATCAGACCTAAACAGTAATTTCTTCTAATTTTCAGAAGAATTGAATTATTTTTTTTAGTGGTGGGAAAAGTAGGTGGGGTGGTTTTTATGAAAATTTGTGTAGACAGAGACCTTTTTTCTTCTTAAATGCCAATTAAATGAAATTTCATGAATCTCGGAATAAAACTGCAAATTAAAAAGAAACATGCTTAAAATCCTCACCGGGGGGTTATGAACGTTTTGGAATAAGGTTTTGTGTTTACCTGAAAATTGGGTGCATTTTAAAGGTGGCAATAATACTATCGTGACAATTTAAAAAACTTATTTTCAAATATTTTTTTTTACTTGATCTTGTCATTTCTACATTGGGCGTCCCTACACTTCTCTACCTGTCAATTCCAGATTATACATTCTGTTATACCCATTTCTTTCTTCATCACATACGCCACATTTTATCACACTTAAATATATTATTTATTTGATCGTGTCCTCGGGTGTCCACGACATTGTCTACCATGCACTAGTGTATACCATATTATCACTTATTACAAACCTTATTTTATCTACTTTTGTTCGACTCCGTATCTCATTCCAGAGCAGAGATAATGCGCTAAGTTTTCGTTGGTCGTCCCTGACTTCTTCTACAGTTTTCAGCACACTCCTGGAACTAATAAGAACACCCTTTGAAAATTTCAGCAAAATCAGTCTAGTAGTTTCGAGTCTCCATGGCACAAACAAAAAACACTCATTTTAATATATATTATATCGCACAGAAAACGATATTGAAGGTAATACTCAAAAAACATAAACTAACCGACACAGACCAAATATTTAAAAGCTGTGACATACTTGATATACGCCAATTATATGTTAAAACTCTACTAAACTACATTTTCGACCAAAAAAACAAACCCCAACAAACACAAAATATCACTAATAGACCGGTCAGACAAGCGTACAAAGAAAACATAAAAACTCCGACGGTAAACACTACCTTTGGACAAAGACACCATAAATACCACGCTATTAAAGCATTCAACAGTCTTCCACTTGAAACAAAAATTGAGGAAATAAAAATAAATTCAAACACAAAATAAAAAAATGGATTAAAGAACAAAAAGACAATATTACCAAAATTCTATAACATAAAAGAATAAAACATATACACGCAACACAAAAAATATATAAAACACGCAACACGCACAAACACATAAATCATTATAAATGCCGATTTACATTCTCTTTTAATATTTTTCTCTTTGTGTGATAATTATATTTTAATTTTTAATCTTTATTTTTAGTTTAAATTTATCTTTATTTTAATGTTGTTTTTCTTTTTTTTTTAAATGTATAAATTCTTATATTATAAAATGGGGGCCTCAGCACGGGTAAACATTGTAAACAACCCAGTGAGGCCAACATTACTGAATTAAAATATGAAATATTGTAAAATAATGTATCAACAATAAAAAAAAATTAAAAAAATATATCTACTAGATAGATAAGTTAGATAGATTTATGTGTATTATTTTTTGTTGGTTTTGTGGAACCCTAATTTCTCAGGTTTCATCTTCGGAAGCCTATTAAAACCCATGGTTTGTATCGTTGACAAATAGTTACCTTAAAAAACAATATTTTTGTTTATAGATCAATTTTATTATTTATCATATTCTTTTCGCTTTATGGTGTAATGTGCACCTTCGAATGCTACTCAAGTCACGATTCAGAACCGACTGCATCTCCATCAACTATTTTAAAGTTCGAGTCAAGACCGTAATACAAAGCTGAATCAGAGCATGGAGATGGCTTGGTAAGAGGAAAAAGAGTAGGGATATTTAACATGAAAGAATCAAATGTTACGCTCAGTAACCGGAACCACAGCCATGTTGGATCTTAGATAAAGGAAACAGGAAATCAGACACTGGTCTGAAGGCGTGAAATTGGACAGGTAAATCAGAGAATTCGGTGGAAGGACTTGCGTTAGTTGAAATACGTGTATTCGTATCGTAATGTACAGATTATACGATAAATCAAAGTAAACCTGCTTCATCATTTTTTTTTCATAAATATTTTTTCTCACCATTTTAATAAATTGCTGAGAAAAAATTTGACCCCGCTTATTAAAGCGGGGTCAAATAACACGCCTTGTTGCAAATATCTCGGTAATATAATTCTATTTTCACAATCCATTAAGATAATTTACTTTTTTTCAATATCAAAATATAACATTTTCAATAACTTTATATTGAAAGATGCTGTTAGCATTGCCCTGGTGTAAGGGTATCGTCCTGTGAGTATCTTTCTGGTGTAAGAGTATCGCCCTATGAGTATCGCCCCGGTGTAAGAGTATCTCGTCCTGTGTGTATTGCGCTGGTGTAAGAGTATCGTCCTGTGTGTATTGCGCTGGTGTAAGAGTATCGCCTTGTGAGTATAACCCTGGTGTAAGAGTATCGTGCTGTGAGTATCGCCCTAGTGTACGAGTATTGTCTTGTGAGTATTACCATGGCGTAAGATCACCATTCAGATTTGAAACGTTGCTTTTAATGCCAAAAGTTGTGTTTAGTTACCAGATCTGAATAGCCAAATACTTGCTCATCTTCCTTCTTCTTATCTTTTACCCTCCCTGCCACCTTCTTTTCTCCCTACAGCTGTAACCGCTGTTTAGTCACCTAAAATCAAGTAGATAGTAACATAGTCCATCTAATCAAGTTAAACGCCAGGCCCAAATTCACTAGAAACTTTAACATATTTTCGACCGAAATTTTTACCAATAACACTGGTTATTTTAATCCTATGTCTAGAATGTCTCGATCATACAACGATATTGCTAAAACACATGCATGCAAAGATATTTTCGTAAATAATATAACTTGTTTCATGAGATATCTCCACGATTTCTGTACCTAAAAAAAATAATAAAGTAAAATAAATAACACAAATTGTTTGTTGATTTTTGATGGTTATATTTTTTATTATATACCTAAATTATTATGTCTTGTAATTTCTGTAATTATTAAGTTTTGTGTAGAAAAATAATGACATGGTTTTGATAGTAAATGTGCAAATGTGATTATATTTGTATATAAATTTATTTTATACTATACAAAATGTACTTTAAATGTTTTGTTTGTGTCTCAAATAAAAAAAAATAATAAAATAAAAAAAACATAGCTTGTCACTTGGTTTAAGTCTCGGTTATCCAATGGATGGTTACCGGGAGGGCGGTACCCATACCTTCCTCTAGTTTCAAATTAAAATAAATTAAAACAATGCAAATATAAATAAAATCGTTAAAATTTGTCTTAAATTGTTGGAGAAATTAAAAAAAAAAAGAAAAAAGAAAAAAGAAGAATCGCTCTCTTCTAAGCGTCTTCTCTTCAGTCCCTGTTCTAACTTTCACTGTAATATCTTAACACGTGTGTTTGCCAAAACAAATAAGGTTCACGTATTCGAGGGCGGAAATTACGTCAACAAAGCACCGTTTCATGAAAAGTCCCGAACATCTTCCTGGAAACCAATCTCAAAGAAAATCAACAAAATTTATGACCTGGCTTTATCGTACGAATTTAACAAGAAATGTTTCAAATCTGACTATCAAATTTATAAATACTGCAAATTTCCCTCCATGGTGAAGTTTCTCATGAAATTATTCTATCATATTTAATAAGGTGTTTCTAAAGCGGCACTCTTTTGAAATTTCAATGTTGCACTTTTATAATATATTTTTTTAGATTGTCTTGGAGGTTGTTTTACAAGTGTTTAAAAATTGGACACAATAGTTTTTTAAAGTAGGTTGATAGTGCCTGACACATTATTTTATAGTTTGAAGAAAAACAGAGAATTAAAATAATTTTAGTTGAACATTATTTTCATAAAATACAATCATCATTCATAGTTTATACCAATGCGGAGTACAATAGTACGGGTAAAATTAAAATTCGGGTTAGGAGACGCGTGAATCATGGAATCTGACTTTTCTCGTCAAGATCAGCCCTCAGAAATTTAAACAAAAGAAATACACATTTCAAATTCAAAATTAAAATATTTTTCTGATAATAAAATACTATCGGGAGGTATCGGTTAGTTTATTTAAATTCTTGACACAGCAATTCTAATTTTGAATTTTGCATTTAATTTTCGTTGTTAAAATATTGTGTTATTGGTAGGTACTTTATCGCTTGTCAGAATTCTTTTTTCAATCGGTAACATTTTTTTAAAATAATACTTTTCAAAAAAATTCGGAGTTTTTTGAACCAGAGTAACAACCCAGTATTTGATGATTTGTTGAAATCATTTACAAAATGGTTCGTCTTCTCACTTCTTTTAACCTCTCAGGTCTCTAGCATATTTACCGCTATATTTAAAAGAAACTGTAAGAAAGTCATATAATAAATGGGATATTACTGAACGTATCCGATAAATTAAATTTGTTTTAAAATTTTATAAAATATGCTTTCAATTTTTTATTAGAAAAAACATGTACATACAAAATCGAACACATTAGGTTATTAACTTCTGGAAATAAATCATCATTAAGTTATTACATCATCCGCCTGACTTCAGAAAATACATCGTCATCAAGTTATTTCATCATCCGTCTGACTTCTGGAAATACATCGTCATGAAGTTATTTTATCGTCATCAATTTATTACATCGTAATCAAGTTATTACATAGTCATCAAGTTAATGCATCGTCATCAAGTTATTATAAACATCGTCCAATAAGATACGGATAAAGATATTTTTCGTTATTACATAGTTTTCGTACGTATGTCCATAAAATAACATTACGTTATTTCGCTTAAGATTGTTCTGAAAACTAATGATTTTAAGTTAAATTGTCATCAAGTTATTTCATCATCCGTCTGACTTCTGGAATTTCATCGTCATCAAGTTATTACATCATCCGTCTGACTTCTGGAATTTCATCGTCATCAAGTTATTACATCATCCGTCTGACTTCTGGAATTTCATCGTCATCAAGTTATTACATCATCCGTCTGACTTCTGGAATTTCATCGTCATCAAGTTATTACATCATCCGTCTGACTTCTGGAATTTCATCGTCATCAAGTTATTACATCATCCGTCTGAATTTTAGAAATACTGGTACTTTTAAATTATTCATCGGTCTTTATCTAAAATTCCTTTTGGAAAAGAGACCAATACCTAATTAATTTAAAAAATTGCTACTTAAAAAGCACCCTAACGCGTAATGATTAGAATTATCGGCTTTATGTTCATTTATTGAGATAGATGGTATTTTTAGATGGGTACAAAATAACGAAGCTGGCTCCAGGGAGGGTAGATAATTAGGTGACGGATCTCTTTTAGGTCAATCTGATATACTGGATCGAGGTCAAATCAATACGGCAGAAATGTGGCGTTACACGCTTTTACATCGAACAAGTGATTTCATTAATGTCTTCAGCTTTCCTCAAGGTTTCGATCAAAGATTTATTTAAAAGACTTATAAATACACTAACTTTACCCCACCAAGCATTGCTGTGGCTCGGTCTGTCTGTGGAGATTGCGAAACAATAGCGCGTGTTGCTGTTACGTCCAACGGATGGCGCTGTTTTTCTAATAAAGCATATTTTAACCTGTCACAGATGACATCAATATAATAAAGGTATATAAAAACACACGCGTATTCGAATTCAACGCTGTGTCAACATTTCAAGGCAATCTATGAAGAACTTTCGGAGATTTAAGATTTAAGAAACGAACATTTTTATTTATAAAGTAACAATGTATTTACATTGTAACTACATTTTTTGTTTTTTTTTAGTTAGCGATAATTATTTTTATGTTGCGTATTATAATCTAAGTCTGGAATAAGTTTGGGTGCCCTCCTATGTCATAAAGTAGGTTTTTAGCTTCTGCTTTTTAAAAAAAATTTTAAACTTAATTTTTTTATAATTAAGAGACATGAAAAATATTTGTAAAAGCAATTACAAAAAATTGGATCATAAATAACACTCTAATTATTTTAAAATATTTAACATTATTTTCAAAAACTCTGAATTTATAATTGAAGATCAATCTTTAAAATTGAGTTTTCTCCGAAACCTATTTTTGTATGTTACTAACTTTTGACAGTAACCTCACGTTATTATGTCTATGTTGGCACACTTCTGGCGCGTGAAAACAAGTATCCCATTCAAGAAAATTGATTTGTTAAACAGCTATAACTTTGATAATTTAATAAATTTAATGACATTTTTGGGATATTGTCTACCTCCTTCTAAAGTAATCTGAAACTAATTTTTCCAACATTGTTGCACTCTATCATCCAGCAAAGAAGGAGATATAATTTAACAACAACACGCATAACAATACGCTGTATTAACAAAGATTATCAGTTAAAAACCCGCTCCACGGATTTTTTGCAACTAGGACCTGCGGGCGGCACTTAATTGTGCTTTGCACACTTTAAATGGTACTAACAACAGTAATTAACCTATAATAACCCGACCTAACCTAACCTAACCTCATAATCATTTTATTATACATGTAAGTACATATCAGATTAGAGATTTGCAGACTAATTTTACAATCAACGAAGCGTTTCTAGCTTCCGATTGTATTTCATGTTTTTTTATTGAACTTCATATCGGTGTTCTGTCAAAACTGTGCAAAATTATTATTCACGCAAATTATATTAAATATTGATATTTTTTTAAATCATAAACGCAAAAAGTTGTTGTTTTTTGTCATTAAGTTGAATCAAATGTTTTTTTCTTTTTAAATGCGTATTAAAACGGTAGTTTGGTAGTTTGAATGGATGAAATTGTACGTATTTGTCATGGATTATTTCAAATAAAATTATTCGCTATTATGTCGCCAGAGGTGCGCTCTGTTGGCCAATAGTCGGATTAGGAAAACTACTGAAGCGGCCTTGCCATTTTCAAGGAAACGTATGCGTAATATTTTGCTATGGAGGCTATGCGGAATTTACCCAAAACATAAGATTTGAATTCGACCAATCAGAGGGTCGAAACCGTCCAGACGCTAGCGTAATAATACTATCAGATAATAACACGCTTTAATATCCAAAAGTAAGACAGTATTTAAAAAAATATGTTTATTCAGTACTATGTGTGTTAGGTAATATGATGCTAAAAACTTATAAACGTGATGAATTACTAAATTTATTTATTCACCATACCCAATAGGTATAACAAAATGAACAATATGAACATGGCCTCCATAATCGAGGGGTAAGGCTATTCGAACTCACATGAGCTTAGAAATTAGTGAAAATAGTTCAGTCGTGTGAATAACACACGTCAAAATTGTGCGTATAATCCACATTTCAGATTTACGAGAAACTTCCATTGGAAAATTTTTTTCAGCGCCCCTCAGCGACGGGCTAATATATTTTAATGTTCATATCATGTAACTTCGCGCTTCAAAAACTAAAGGCATCCACAGGGACTTTATCAAATGTTCATATTTTGTCTGGGGGAGGTTTTATTGAATTCAGATTCTAGGCTTAAAACGTTTTATGGAACTAGACTTAAAGGTCGTGAAAATAAATAGTTTGTACTCAAATGCAAAATGTAGGCTATATGTTCACTGGTAGATATAATTCCGTTTACAGAACCACAGTTTCAAACACAATTTTACTATTTATTTAAAACGAATAGAGTGAAGCTATCTCATAAAAATCAATATTGCAAATTTAGTTTTTCTGTGCGTACTGCGTAATGAAATTTGCTTTGATTTTAATTTAATTTAATATTCCAAATTGGAACTGATTGTTTGAAGCATTTATACAAGCGATAAAATAGTCGCCTATCTTTAATACGATATTTTAAAAGAAAAGTATTTTAATTGTCTTTTTCAAAACAGATTTTTAATATTCCATGATTGATCCTGGTATTAAATACTATTACAATATTTAAAAAAATGTTAATTCATGATAATTGAAACAAAAGACAAATAAAAGAAGATAATAACACTTAATAATAATACTATTGTAAAAAAATAGAATTAAGGCTTAGAATTTGATTAATTTTAGGACCTCGAGCAATTTGGGAAAAGAAAGCAATAAATACTACAGTATCAATTTAACTAACTCAGTAGTAGGCAAAGAGTCGATCTTGGTACAAACTCCTTGCATTGTTCACAACTATTCTGTTATTCCGACTCTTGACATAGCTCGACTCAAGCATGTTGTTCACTTGATCGTGCCACTATATAGTATTCTCCTTACACTCCTTTTTTCGTTCATTTGCTATACATGCCCAAACCATCTGAGCGTCCCTTTCTTAATTTTAGCCATCACGCTTACATCAGCCCTGCATTCTTTGTGATCTTCATATTTCTCACACAATCATAAATTGTTTCACTACACATATATACCTCAGGGGTCTCATTTATCATTTATCACTACAGTATTCAGTCTACTTTCGTCCTTTTTCTGCCAGTTCCATGCCTATCTACCATACACCAGTGTAGGTACCAGCACTCCATTGTTGCCTGCTTTTTTTCTTTTGAAATTTTTTTGCTAGCGCTAACCGCGTTCAGTCCTCCATTAACGGAGTCTCATACATTTACCCTTTTATCAATATCTGAATATGTTGTATTTAGGTGTCAACATTGATTGCTTTTTTAAGTGGGATTTACAAATAAACGAAGTTTGTGCACGACTAAGATCAATTGTAAGCAGATTGTGTAAACAATTTATAAACAATTTTTTCCAATCTATACACTTCGAATAATTGATTTATCTCTAACTGTATCTGTTATAAGGTATTGAATGAGATCTTGGGGATTTCCCTTTAAAACTAATATTGACCATGTTCAATTCGTGCAAAATTCGTTGGTTAAATTATTAGCTGAAAATAATTTATACGAAGAAAGGCATAAAATTCCATACTTCTGTCAGAGTCTCAAAATTCTTTCAATGATAGCAATTCTGTGGTACAAAATTATTTTCCAGTACATAAATAACCTTTTACACTCGTTTATAAACAGGCTAGAACACAATTATAATTTTTTTTTTTATTAAAACACAAATAACATTGTTTACATCACTTTATTTCGATACAAAATCTCAACATGTTTCATGAACCAAGTTCACTTCATCAGGAGCAAAAGTATCCTGATGAAGTGAACTTGGTTCATGAAACATGTTGAGATTTTGTATCGAAATAAAGTGATGTAAACAATGTTATTTGTGTTTTAATAAAAAATAAATAATGCCATCACAAAGTGAAAAGCAGTTAGAAGAAGTTTTCTTCGAAAAATTACAATTATAATACTCGTTTTAACTTAAATGAAGGACTTATTGTACCTAAACTTACAAATAAGAATGGACATAACGTTAAACTATATCATTACCAGTTGTTTTAATATGTTACCTGCTGAAATTAAAAACTGTGCCTAAAACAAATAATTGGTAAACTTACTGAAGACTTGGCTTACTGAAAGAATAAATTTGTATTAGCTTACAATGATATATTATTCCAAAGACTTTTAAAATTTTTATTTATGTTTTCATAATTTTTTTTTGCTATATTTTTGTAAATTTTTAAATTTTATGTTTTATCAATTGTAAAAATGTAACTGTAAACTCACTATAATAAGATTTTTTATATAAAGAACCCGTTAGACAAACTGCTTAAAAATAGTTAATCGGGACTTTTTTTGCCTTATATTTGTAAAGTGTGTAAAAATAAAATATTTAAAAAAAAATCCCTGTCAGCCTTCCCATCTCTCGTAATTTTAATCCTTTTAATTATTTATTTATTTATAATTTCACGCTCGGGTCGACTTTTACGTGTTATTTTTTGTTTATATCACAGAACATCGAAATAAGCACAAAAAAATCAAAAAACAAAATCAAAGAGAAAATAGAAGACAAAATAAAAAACAACCTCTAAAACAAAAAAAAAGTCAAAAACGAAATAAAATTGAAACTAGATATTCCACCATGCAAGATCGAAAAATACAACACTAGGAAATTTACAAAACTGTAATAATAGTAAGATAAGTTGCTAAGATAAACAGAGCTAAGTAATACTATTAATAATAATAATAATTTCTGTGTATTACATTATATTTTATTAATTAAAGCAAAATTAATTTGTTTACCTCACATTATTAAATATAAAATCTAGGTATGTGTTTCGAGATCAAAATTTTCTACATAAGGATAAGTCATATACCTAACCAAGTACACATATGTAAATAAATACAGTAACATATAATATACACGGTGAAAAATGTTCCTGTTGAAACAGTGACAGCATGCGAACTTCCCAAGAAAATATTAGTAATTCAGAATATATCTAGAACACGTGTTCTTATCTTAATAGATATCACGACGGAATACAATACTAATATCAGTAAGTTAATGAACAATGAACATGTGTTCCGCCGTGCTATAAAAACATTTACTAGTGATTGTTATAAACTCTTTCAATTCACTCTTCATAGGCCCGCAGTCTTATTTCTAACAGGAAAATGAATAATTTTACCAGATTTTTAATAAATCAACATTATTTAACCTCGGTACGTTTTCTCCGTGTAGATTAACATTGGGAGATGGCTGAGAAGACAGAAGAGAGAAGCAAACCCAAATCGGCCGAAGAATTAATATAATACATCAAGGTATATCATTCTCTTGTAGATAAATATAGGTTTTCTAGAAGTTGTGTATTTATAAATTTTAAATTTTATTGTAGACACGGTATGGATTATGAATATTGGTTTGACGATACTAATTATCACCTGGAGCTGTTTTTAAGCAGTACAAATAATGGATGTTGACAAATTAATATTATTTGTAATTTGACAATTATCTCTTCTTAAATTATTTCGTAGGAGTTCCACTATATAATAGGTAGGTATTTGTATTGAAAGGCAATATTTTAAAAATAATTTCATCTTTATAAATCCAAAAATTAATTACCATAACATCCTGTGATTTTGAGCTAGTAATGATAAGTAAGTTCTTAATAAACTACTCATGCAAAAATAGATGTATCGTCTGCCTTACTTATTCCAAAGTATCGTTAAAATCATTGATCTAATAAAACTTAGATATAAGTTCAATAAAAGAACATCAACATTTCGTAAAACCTTTTTCGTCAAAATTTCCTCGCTTAACTGCATAACCTTCCCCTGTACGATTGGAACAATATTTTTTTCACATCACACACAAATAAAACATTCAACACAGTATGTATGAACTGTACACCAACATAAAATATAACATCCCCTAGTCGCTATTAAACTACCCATTCGAGTCACGTTTTCTAGTGTGTGAAAGTTGTGTGAAGGTAGCACCACCCCTTCTCTCTCCCTATTCTGTAGCGGGTACAAGCAGAGGCATGGCTGTGTTACGAAACAGCAGTCAGGCGCCTTGAGGGGTTAAGGCCGAGTGTTTCTCGAGTGCCGGACATTTGTTGTGTTATAGGCCATCGAAGGGGTTGAACGTGTCAATATTACCTAATTAATCTTACAGTATTTTAAAAGTAACAACATTTATAGTTGAATTTACAAAGTCAATGCAATCTATTTTTTTTTGTTTCAGAAATAAATTCTTGAAATAAAAAAAACATCTAGATACATGATATATATTTGAAGGGCATCGTCATACATTAACCTGTGAATGGGTATAAAGCCTGAATTACAACTGTTGAGTGCTCGGCCGAGTACAGTCAGTAATCGGCCTAGTGGCTGGTGATTCTAGCGAGATGTGGATAAAAACAAGGTCCAATGACTCGGTCCAGTTGGTACTTCCTCCACTTGCATACTCAACTCGGCAATTCATTGGCTATCCATTCGGTCGGTGCAATCAGCCGAGTCAGACAGCGTAAGAAAATTTAGAAGTTTTAAGGAGTCTGTGACGTTTGTTGTCTCTCAAAATTTGTATATTTTTCCTCCGTCACTAAACCATGTTAATGAACTAATAAAACACTAATCTTAATGAACTGACTCGTCCACTGTCTCTTATACATATGATCACCTCCATTAAATTGCTCAGCCGAGCACTAGGCAGATGTAATTCGGCCTTTATTATACGGATATTATCACTCTGCAGAAACAGTAATATTAATTGGGAGCCACCTTTGAGGCCCCAAAATAATTTTGTTTTGGAATATTTTTTTAGATTAATGCAATTTATTCATTTATTTATTTATTTATATATAATTTGTACATTTATTTATAACAATTACAGGTAATATAGCCTAAGGCGTTATAATTCTACCATTTATGCAGTGTATATGCAATGCTATAAAAAATCTCACAAAAAATAAATCTATTTTTTTATCTACCGCATTCAAAAAGCACGTAGCTCTCCCCACAGGTGAGTTCATAAATAAATTAGTGCGGCTTGCTCTACTATATAGAAGATTGTGATGACGTCCTCGAGAGTGAGACTCTGGTACAAAAAAGTTTAATTGGGCCAGTATCTCATTATTAGATAAGTGACCGTTTATTAGTTGAAAAAAATATTTAAGTAAAGCAATACCTCTACGTGTTTCTAGGGAGTGGTTATTGGTCATGTCTAATATAAAAATCGATGGGTAAAGCCAAGAGTAACGTCAATAGAGCCGCGAGAATAAAAACCTTAAAAAAATTTTATGGACTCTTTCAATGCGTAAAGTGTACGTTCATTCATGTGGAGCCCAGATGATCGAGTTTGATTCAAGTACACTTAGGACTAGTGTGTTATATAATAACGTCAGTGTTTTTGTGTTACAAAACGGATATGAGTTCCTAATTTCGAAGCCGAGAAGCCTGTATGCTCTGCTTATTAAATCATCGATGTGTTGGTGAAAAGTTAGTTTGCTGTCGTAAATAATTCCTAGATCTTTGATTTGGTTTAGGTGTTGGAGAATAATTTCATTGATTGTATATTCAAATACATGCGGTTTCTTTGATCTTGTATACGAGACGATATTGCACTTGGGTCTACTGAAGTTCAAGCCATTTATTTTGGCCCAGTTTGAGACTCAGTCAATGTCACGTTGAGGAGAATACAGTCAAGATGGTTTTTTATTGAGCGATATAGTTTCAAGTCATCTGCAAATAGTAAATACAGCGAATTCATACATGTAGTAGGGAAATAATATCGAATTTAATACAATAATATAATATGCAACACAATGTAAGAATTACAGTTACATTGGTGTATAAAATACAGTAAAATTGGTTTAAGGTGACTAAAATAAGTACTTCCGAATCGTATCAGATTTTTTTCTTTCATACATAAAGCACATATACTACGAAAAGTGCCAAGACTTGTGGCTTCCTTTACAGCTTTTGCTAGATTATTAAGTTTTCTCCTTTATTAAACACGCTATTTTTTGTGTTACAAAAGTTAGTTTTGGGAGGTTTAAAATCTTGGCAACTTACAGTAGTATAATTGTGATAAATTTGATAAGTCTACTTGAATAACATTAGTACGGTCAGTTTGATTGAAAATTAGTTTTTAAAGGAACGTTTGCCATCTCTAAGGCGCAGACGCAATGCTGAGATTATTATACGTGTATTTTAATGGAGCCTGCTCTAAATAATGGTGCATGTGCGTGAAACTCGATAATCTTCCATTGTTGATGTTGGCTTCAACGGATCTGTTTTTCTTTCTTCATAATTTGATACCCCTGATTTATTATATGTAATCTCTTTACATTCTCCAAGCAGATCGGTTACAATACAGTACAGTACCTACCATATTATTGTAGCAATTCTATATCAACGTCCCAATATCACACTCCTATGCGACGGATTCAACAGCTTGGAAACAAATACTACGATGTTGTTGATATATTTAGTACATCAATTTCAATATATAAGCATACCCGATTGAAGTTTTTTTTCATCAAGTAGTGGAATATTTTAATAAAGGTGTTTAATTTGATTTGACCAACTCATAATAATTTTGTCAACTGAAACAAAAAAAAAATATTTTGGATTTTTTATGTTTTGTGCCTACATGCTGTGTAGATCAAGTTCAGTGATATTTTGACTTTATATTTTTTTTCTGCAATTGTTTTAAATATTCCTTTCCTGCACTATTTTCATGTATAATTTCGTAAATATTTTTATTTATATGTATGTAAAAGCCTTAATAGGCGTGAAATAAATAAATAAAATCTGGGCCACTTTAAAACCCGCATTAATAAATCTCTTCTGACAGCCCCTACCTTAATACACCTCACAACGCTGTCTAACCGATTGGCGACATAGTTCCCCTATTTTTACACTGCTTAGACAAGGGTGCTCTTGTGAGGTGTTAAATAAAAAATGCTGAGATTAATAAAATTACGTGGTTAATATATTTGTTGTTTACTAAAACACAAAAACTTTCTCCAAAATTTAAACTATCATAAATAAACTTAATAAATTTTACTAATTAGATTCTTACACGCCCGTTCAATATTGATGTGGCAAAGCCATCCTTGAGCCTGGTTTAAGTTTTTAACCAAACAATCGCTGTGGTAATAAGTCAAGTTTTTCACGCAACGTGTAATATTTATACCGCGTTTATAAGTAATTTGTTTTAGTCTCGCTTATGCTCAAGCCTGATACAAAATACGATGAAGTCAGATCATAATCATAATATTTTGCAAAAATTATAATGTATTGTAAAATCATTGTGTTATACCAACCCTTGCGTAAAAACTTGTAACCTTATCGATGGCTTATACATATAACCGGTTAACTACACTTTTAAGTATTTTCAAAAAATGATGAAAATACTTGTTATAATACCAATGTTATTTAGATATGAGATAATTGTAGTCCCTGGTGTATATGCGGCTATTTACGACATGAAATGATAATTACTAATTAATTTTCAACGTATTTACGTGCAACTAAACTTTTTCTTAAAATATAGATAATTTAACAGTTTAAAAAGTACAATCCACAAATCGTTTGGTGAATCGTACACAAATTACAAGCATTTCTTATTTAACACTACTTTCTTGGAAAGTTTATTTTTTGTACACGTAGTGCATGGAGAAAATGAGAATTGCTTATTTACTAAGAATTTCTAAAAAATTTTAGTAATCCAGTTAAAAACGAGATTACTGGCCGTGTTGAAAAAATTAAGAGGTTTTCCAATAAACTTTGAGTAACTTACGAATATATTATCAAGATAAATCATGAAAAAATCACCAATATATCATGAAGAAATGCGAAAATATTCTAATTTTTATGAACATGTTTTCCGACATCCGTGCGGATTACTACACATTTTAAGAGATTTTTAAATTACTAGCACTACTGAATTTTTTCCGTGTATTATACGCAAGAGCCATCGATATATGCCCAGTGTAAAAGCCCCATGGGCGTATTAAAGAGTAATTAGTAAACAACTTTTGAAAGAGTAAAGGGCAGGTAAAATAAAAAGGTAACAGTAGCAATTGGGACTCGAATCCGAATCGTCTAGTCTTACACGAATTGGCGTTTCTACCAATCGAGCTATTACCATCTTGGCAGAGAAACCAGTCTCGGTAAGACGAAAGGATCTGGATTCGATTCCTAGAAGCAATCTTTACCTTTTTTAATTTATTGTATCTTTATCTCTCTCATATTTTTAATGAGATTTGTTGATAATTATAATATATTCAAGGATTAAACATAACTTTGAGTCTTACTTAAAAACACAAGTGATTAATTCAATTAAAAAAGTATATTATAATTCATTCAGTTAATATTTCAGACTGTTTGGTTTTATTTTTTTGAAATGTGAATCAGCACGACAGTCTAATCATTTTCAATTTGGAAATCTTAGAAACTTTGTTTATGATTTCACCAAATTTTGACGCGTCGCTCCATCTCAGTTTAAGGCCTGATGAACTCAGTTTAAAATTTTTAAGAGCGTGACTAGTAAAAAAATCTACATAAAAATGCTTTTATCGAAAAACATTACCCACCCAACCAAGACAACAACCTTTATGGAACAAACGACAAAACACCATCTGGGGGCTTATTTTAAACAACTTACCCGATTTTTCGGACATAAAAAATAAAATAACATTAGGAAGCTATGGATTGGGCATTTGTTCTGCCTTTTTTCTTTTATGCATCCTTTTTGGACATCATTACTTTTTCCTTTGCCATCTTTTTTTTCCTTTTTCTATTCGTTTCCTTGCCGCTAATGCAAATAAAAGGGGATTCACATTGTAATATTTTTTTTTTCCTTTCATGAAATAAAAGTAGTTTATATTCAAGCCACATAAAAAATTTATAGCGTAGACTTTGTTTAAGGGTGACCACAAAAACCTTTATGCCTAGGAAGATGGCGTTCCCTCTTATAATTGAGGTTTACTTAGAACCACCTTGATTTACTCAGGTAAACGATGGTTTTTAATCGCGAAACGTTTAACCATTTGTGAAACTCACTTTTTTTAAATTAACGAAACACAGAAGGCCCCTAATGAAATTTTTTTTTCAGGGCCTGTGTCATCTTTTGAGATGCTGTGTGAAGGGTCTTTTTAAAAAAATGGAAGGAGAGGAAGTGAAGGTAAAAGGTATAAGGTATAAATGTAGTTTGTCCATGAATGACGGACATATAAACATATCACTCCAGCTGCAGCACAAGGTGATAGATCGTGAAACCAGTTGGAAAGGTCAAAGGGTCTCCCCAAACCAGGCTCTCCCGATCTGACACGCCACGCAGCTGTTAGACAGGGGCATCTTGAACACACCTCACCCGATGAACCCGGGCACCCCTACTAAATCACCAATCGTAGCAAACAACTGGAAGTTACCTATGACAGAGGTGTTGGTTATCCAATAAATGGTTACCCAAACCTGCCTTCCAAATGTAATTAGGTAAAAAACTACAAGATGTTCTTTATTTCCATGACCATTTTATTCAAATTTGGACCCATCTCCAGATATTAAAGTTCCAAAATTTCGAAATATTGTAGAAAATTTTCAGTTTATTTAGTGCATTTTTTTAAACATTAACTGAAATTTCAATTTTTATTAGACGAAATCCTGCAAAAGCATTATATATTTTTGGTTACTTATAATAAAGATGCTTCAGTTGAATAATACTGCAAATATAACACATCTATACCTTCGGAATTATCGACATTTTTTTGGATAATTATTTTTATAATCCCAGAAAAAAAATAAGTAAAAAAAAAAACTGCCTTAAAGTGCAAAATCTCCTGAACTTTTAAAATTAAAATTTATGTCTGAACTTTACAAAATATTATATAACGTGCTTTTTAGCAATAATTTTTTGTATTTACCAGAACGGGTGGAATCGGGAATTTCAACATTATCATCATCTACTTAAGGATTGGTGATTTCGCCAAATTCCGACTGCTCATCGCTGTGGTGCACTGCCTCAAGTTATATTGGACAAACTTTTGACTTAACTTACTGTCGTTAGTACCTACAAATAGTAAACATTAATTTGTCTTTCTAAAAAAACTAGGTAACTCCTTGAAGTTTCAAAACCTTTTAGAAAAAAATTGAATAAGACTGAAAAATCTCAGAACGGTCCTAATAATATAAAATGTATAAATTCGTAATCACAAGAGACGTCAAGCGAAATCGAATTTAAAATTGAAATTTTTTACGTTTCATTTTAATTTCATTTACAAAACAACATCTTCCTTTTTCATTCCAATGACATTAAAACTATATCAGAATATTAAAACTTTTGCTCCACGTGTACACAAAATAAAAAATTCCAGAGAACAAGAAAAAGCTTTTATTTTCCCGACAATTTTTTCACCTTGATTGCATATAATGTGAAATCTAACTTATTTAAATTATTTCATAGTAAATTGAGAGCAAAATAATGTAGAAAATGTAGGCAATTTTTTAAATATATCTTTTTGATTTTTTAAATTGTTTTTTTTTTTATTATTGAATGAATGAATGAAATGGAATCTTGAAAGTGGAAATTAACCAACTTCCCAATGTCTGAAAGAGCTAAAACTAGGCAGATAGACTTATTGACAATGACAAAGTATTCTATCAAAATTTTGATCACACTTATCTAAGCACATGCGTGTGAACACTCATTTTTATGAAATTAGAATTCATTATTTTCATTAAAAGTTACAGCACAGCAGTTAAAATACATATTAAACGTTCTCAGCAGTTTTGAACCAAAAGGACGGTTTAATTTTCAGCCAAGCCAAAACATCTTTTTTTATTAAATATATACCTATTAATGAAAATAGACGATTTAAAAAAAAACAACCTTTTTACGGGTTGATTTTTTTTACGTTGATTGTTTCTACCTATCGGTAGAACTTTATGTCTTGAAACATTTTTATAATTCATCTTAAATGTATTTACATTATTTAACTGTTCATTGAATTTATATTTCTAGCCTATAGGCATCCAACCCCGCCGGCAGGGCGGGTCTGTAATATGTCTGGCTTAAAAACGGAAAACGGACATACAAGTTACATCTGGCTTTCGAATTTTAAATGCCGTATAGATAACGAAGCATTTATTTCATAATGTTGGCAATAACACGTGAGTACAGTTTTCCCCTGATAATTACAAATCAAGTTTTGTTAGCAATCGGCGTGATAGCAATTTTTCAAAATGCTCTAAAAACTCGTACTCGTCGGGTGCTCTGAGGGCTATCGAACTAAATAAATAAAAATTACGGCAGTGAGGTTGACCTATATTCAGCTTTTTTGTATCTAAATAAGTTATTTTTATCTCCACATTTAATTTTTTTTTAAATTTTTGAATAACTTCAATACATAAGTAAATAAGAAAAAACAATCGTTTAAAAGAAGTTATATTCGATTTTGTGTCATGCCTGTAAATGTTTGAGAGGTTATTTACTATTTTATGTACAAATATCATTGCGTTCAATCTCAGCATCTTTCATTGTTAGTCAATTATTGCTTCAATAACGTTTTACTTATTTTGAAAAACTCTTCGATCTAAGCATTATAATTCTCATTGTTCTGCTTTGAAATTGCATATTAGTTTTAAATTATCAGTTAGGGCCGTTTCAAATACTTTGAACATTTCGTAAAATTTTTAGTTCTGTTTTTAAAAGTCAGTTGCTTCACAGAACTTGAATAGAACGTTTTTGGTTGCATAGAATTTGAACAATTCATCAAATTTCAAAGTTGATTTTCAAGTTCTGTTATTATTTCAATTTTCTTAAACAACAGGCCAATTATGATATAATGACAGAACATGAATTGAACTTTCACAGAACTGGATTTCAGCTTCAAATCAGCTTTGAAATTAGAAGAATTTTAAAATTTTTTTCAACCAATACGTCTATAAGTGTTTGAGGTGTAATTTTACCAAAAAAACTGAGCCATAGAATTAGTCTTATAACTTTCATAAGTAAGTTCTAAGTAAAAAATATCGACTGACTCAATGAAGTTCACTGGATGAATTCGATGTTCTATTAAAATTGTAGAGATCTTTTTAACTTGCTATTGAATGTGTATCGATACAGGCAAATATACGCGAGAAGACTTCATATGCAAGAGGGAGATGAGGAGATTAAAGCGATGTAGAAAGTAATGCAAGTACGCACACAAACTGTTTGTTTTAAGTAAGTAGCTAATGCAAATTCATATTCAATACTCAATAACATGCGGATAATACACCAAGTGTAACTGTTTGCTTTCTTGCTTTCGAAATATTATTTATTAATAATCAAAATTACTAAAACATATTTTTCAACATTTTTATAGTGGAATAGCTTAATGTGTAAAACTTCACATTTACTTAGTTATTCTACAACGGAAATATTAAGTATTCGTTCTGACGAATAAAGTTAATAAATGTCAGACACACTAAAATAAAATAAAATTGATGTATTTATCCAAGAAACTATTTAGATTACAATTTAATTCATGTAGAATCTTGCAATTACACATAAAAGATACCAGCCAAAAAATATGATTTAAAAACAATTATTATATATGTAGTTAAAAATGACATAATTTGACAAAATGACATAGTTGGGTCAAATTACCGCAGTTTTCAGATTACTTCCCCGGCAAGGAAGAGGTTCTGGGTTCAAATCCTAAATGCGACTGAATCTTTTTTCTATCTTTTCTGTTTCATATTTTTCATTTGAAAATCGTTCATATTATCTTCAATAATAATTTTTGTTCTAAATCATTGTATATTTGTTGATGTTTATTATCCGACACAATTCGTTTAATAAAAACATAATATTATTATCATTTCTTCAAACAGAATATTGCATCAGCAACCGGTTTCTAACGCATTACGTTAGTAGGTCAATACTCGTGCATGTTCCAGATAGCAGTTAGAATGCAGAATGGCGCATACAAATATTTTGGCAATGCAAATAGCGAATCACCTACGTATCTAACAATGGCTACTAGTACGCTGAGTAGTTCAAAGCTGCCAAATTTTCAAAACTGCCTTATTTGATACACGTTTGTTGTTGACTAATAGATTTTATTTTTCATATAAACTTATGATTTTCACCGTTAAGCATATGTATAGGCATAATCGAGGTATTCTGTTTGAGATAAATATTTAAAATGTATTTGCATTCAATAAGTATGCCCTCGGAAAACCTTTTTGCTGCAACTTAGAAAGAAATCTTTAGTCCTTAAGCTGATATTATATTATTATTAACTTTTTTTTTTTTTTAAATTGTTCAGTTTTACTATATAATGTTTTAATATATTTATGGAAAAATTTATTATCTTTCCTGAGTAGTTTCCAGAGGATAGCTATATATACACAGGAAATTTTTCCTCTCCTCTGATAAAAAATATAATTATATAATGAAGAGAAAGAAAATATTCTTGAATTTATTACATTTTTCAGCCAAATATTCCCTATTCAGATTAAAAAGTATTTCTTGTAAATAAATTCACGTACGACTTTTAAAAATCGGAATTATTACATTTCATATGGAATTTGGTGACGTGCTTTTTAACAGATAAAATAAACATATTCGCAGGTGATGAAATAACAAACAAGATTAACCGGCACAATCCGCCCTGGATTTTTTGCACACTAGTGGTTAAAAGAGATTAAAAAAATTCTAAATTCACTGAAAAAAATTAAGTTAAATTTTTCAAGGTGAACTGATAATTTTTATTTCTAAGCTTAGGTACGAAAAAAAAGATTTTCAATCAAAAAGACATCATATTATGTACATATATAAATGTTATCAATTGAGAAAATAGTGCTAGGTAACTCAATAATAAAAAAAAACATATTATCTATAAGTTACTACTTGAATAAAACCGGATCTCCTTGAATAATGACAAACGACATTTGACAATTCGTAGCACTAGCCCAAATTTCCGTTTATCGCCAAGGGGTGGTATTATTGGAAAAATATTTTTCAGGAAACTCCTAGACTAGGCAAGGCAGAAGGAAGAAGGAAGAGAGGAGAGGGGTGGAACAAGACAGTGAAAAGATATTCCGAAAAGGATGGTTTCCTCGAGCCTTTCTTAACGCGACAGCCCATTAGAAACAAAGTACCCGGACAAACCTTTTACACTGAGAAAACCCTACCCTTTCAGATATCAAACAGTATTGTACGTAGTTTAGGATGTTCAGGAAAGGTGATTTAGTAACTAATGTACTTTTAGAGTTGATTTCTGAAATCTCTTTTCAGTTTCAGTTCAAATACAATTAATTCATTTATATAATTTAGGCATGTTGAATAATTACTTACAAGCATACTTATAATCTTTATGGATCTTTTATTGCGTTTAATTTTCACAGTTTACTGTCACTTTTTCTCGCAGTTTTTCACAGAACTGAGAAAAAAACTTGATTAGAACTTTCACGGAACTTGAAAGAAAATTGAATGCAAAATTTGACGAAATGTTCAAATTCTGTGAAACAACTGGCTTTTGATGTTTTTGAAATGCCAAAATATTGCTACTTTTAATACCACCTCTTTTCTGTTTTATTCAATAAATAAAATTTTCAATAACGAAGTGAAATGTGCAACACAATGTTATTAATGTCCGAGAGAAACATCTCAGAAACGCCGTGGTGGAAAACTAACATTGGAAAGAGATATTTTTAGATGGCTTTAACCGTGTTTGATGACCAGATCTGAAGTACCAAGAGCTTTTCAACGTTGACCCTCAGTCTGATAACCTACCCCAATTAGAGATGCCATAGTCCCGCTGGCTCTGGATTGTAAGGAGTATTTGGAACATTTGATGGGTACTTTACTTGGCAAAAATTTACATGGCAAAAAATAACGGACAAACCGGACGGACAGATGGATAGATAGATATGTGACATAAAGATAGATATGTCATGGTGACAGTGCAGTTTTGAAGGACTTTTACATTCCGTGTGGTGGGAATAAGAACCTGAAAGGGTTATCATTGTTTCGGGAGGGTTGTGCCGTTTTCATTCGTTACCGGAGGGTTGTGCCGTTTTCATTCGTTACCATGGTTTGATCCGGACAACAACTTCTTTCTTAGAGTGACGAGGCCCACTTCCATTTCAGTGAAGTGTCTGAAAATAACCCAAAGCATCATCACCAGAGACTTTTTCACTCCCCAAACAGATGGATGGTGGACGGGTGGACCGGACCTACTGCAAAAGCTTTTTTTCACTAGCGAACTATGGACAAGATACTAATATTTTCTTACGGTTTTTAAGGAGTTTGAAAGCGTATTCGTTAATGTTGTGTTCGCACAAACAGTTCTCCAACTCATCGTGGAAGGAAATTATAAATAAACTAGCAGTTGAAAACCCGCTCGGCGGGTTTTTTGCTGCTAGGCCATTTTGGCGGCACTTGGTTGGGCTTCGCCCAGTTTAAGTAATACTAACAACAGTTACATTTTATAGGTAGATTTTAGGTCATTCACAGAGAGAGGGTGAGTATATATTGTTAAAACACGGAACAGGAAGGAGTTAATGAAATATAACATGCTAAATTTAGGCATACTAAGAATGACAGTTGTTTGAACAAATGAAATTTTACGTATTTGTGTTGGATTATATCAAATGAAACACTATTATTGACTACATGTCTACAACTGATATTAATTATTATCGTATCTAATATAATTTGCCCATAGGAGACTTGCAGTGCTTAAATATGTGTTAAAACCGTCAATGTCTATAAGTTGAATCAATATCGAATAGTTTGTCACAACAATTAAATATAGTTTTAACGAAGTTGACTGAAATAATAGATTATTACATATTGATTAATAGTACCCGTGTTTATGAATAAAAGGAGGGTAATTGTGCGATCAGATTAGCAGTCGGTTCAATTAAAAGGTGTTAATTTCACTCCAACTGATGGTTATTCTTTACCTAAAACTGTTTCTGTATTTAATAAAGTTTCAAGTTAGATTATATAAACACCTTCATCAGGAGAGTAAAAATCTATATATAAAGATAGATTATTACAATATAGCGCCCCTGAGATAATATCTCACAAAAACTGCGCTATGCAAATTGTCCAATAAACAAATAAATATAATGTTTACATTTTATTATGTACATATGACTGGTCAGTGGTTGAGTGGGCATAGCGCTTGGGTCTCACCCGAGCGTCGCGTGTTCGATTCCTCGGCTGGCTAAGTCCTTAATCACAACACAAGCAACATTTTCGGCTTTCTGTGGTGGTAGTAGGAGATTTTCAAACATTGTTGGGTTATTCGTAACCCGAAAATGTTTGTCTTTCTTTTAAAAAAAAAATTAAATTGAAAAAAAATATATATACAACGGAAATAGATAAAATAATGTAATCTTGTTAAACTTTATTTTATTAAAAAGCAAATAACTTTGTGTGCATCACTTTATTATATTCAACCAATACATGTTTCAAAACGAAGCTGACCTCAGCAGGAGTAAGTATACACCAAAGTCAAAAAATAAATAAAGATTACAATTGGAGAGAAAAAGTGGAAGGAGGGGGAGGGGTAAGAGTAGGCTGGGTTTATAAGAATTGGGAATTACAATATCGTTAGACGGGAAAGACCAGTTAAGTGGGAAAATATTTAAAAGAGAGTTTATACAAAAAAAAAATTTAAATTTTTATTTGATTATTCAAAAACCAGTTTTTAACATAAAAAACATACTCATTTACGCATACTCATACGCACATCTCATTAGGGCATTCCTGTATCAAGATATGCAGCTTTATAATTAAAACATTTAAAAAACTACATATTTGTAAACTTAATATATTAATAACATTAAATTTAAACCCAAAAAAGAAAAGTGAATGACACCGTTGTTTCGAGACCGGTAGACAAAAATAAACAAAAATTTTGTAACAAATGTACGAAAAATAAAACAAAAATGTCAACAAAAGAAGCATTGGGCAGTACGTTTATCGTAAGAAGGCAACAATAATATTCCTCTGTTAACTAAAGTAAAAGGTACCTGTGCTGGCTTATCAGACACAAGCATAGGGTAGCCATACTAATAATTACAAGATGGATAGTATGAATAATAAATTAAAAGAACAAATAAAATAACTAAATAAAAATACGTAAATAATAACCGAAAGGAAAGTAAATAATATTCATAATAATAATAAATAGTAAGTAAGTAAATAAATAAGCTAGATAATAATTAAAGGTTATAATAATACGTGAATTAAGGACGGGTTGTTTCGGAGAATTTGAACAATTCATCAAATTTCAACACTCATTTTCCAGTTATGCGAAAGATTTTTTCAAGTTCTATTTTTATTTCAGTTCTGTCAAGCAAATAACCTATGATGATATATTAACAGAACTTGAATAGGACTTTCACAGAACCAGGAAATGAACGTTGAAATTTGATGAATTGTTCAAATTCTCCGAAACAACCCGTCCTAAGTAGATAGTAATAAGTACATAATAATAATAATAAGTAAATTAATTTAGATCTATAAAAAAATTTATATATAAAGATGCAAAAGTCGGTCATTTTGAATACATGTAGCATAACGAAAGATTTTTTTAATATTTATGTTGAGGGATCAGTAGGATTTATAGGCCCTATTAGGAGTTCTACCGAGCCGAACCCTCTGATATGAAAATATCTGGAGTCGGTGAATTATTTTCTCATTTGATCTCTGGTGAGTTGACGTGTTGTTCTTGTATTGTTTTGTATTTATTTTACTTATATAATGCACTTGCATTATGTTATATTAACATGTTTTAAAATTTCAAAATTATTTATTTGCGATGCTTTATATCCTGTGTGAAGTATTTTAAGACCTGAAAAAACAAATGGCAAATAACCATAAAACAATATATTCATAAAACAAATAGCATTTAATAACGGTTTTTCTAATTAATTTATAGTTGAAGTACTAAATAAAAAAATTAAACATATTCTCTTCAAACGGTATATTTACCCTATATCTAAAGATATAAATAAACATTAGCGTAGAATTCTATTTGTTGATAAAAAAACTTCTTAAATTGTAAATTAAAACATTCCTGGTATTATTCAACCGGCGTTTTACAATAATAACAAAATGAAGAAATATATTCTTAATAATAAAGATGGCGAAAATCAAACAAAAAATCGGGAGTTTATAAACTCAATTGGGATGATTGTAATTTCTTTTACAAAGGTAGAACCAATAGAAACTTTGAAGTCAGAACTAAAAAACATCTCAGGGCTCTAAATGGAAATAGTGAATCTGAGTTCGCAAATCATCTTTTGAATAGTGATCACACTTTCGATTAAAATTCAGGTCTTAAAATACGTCACTCAGGATATAAAGCATCGCAAATAAATAATTTTGAAATTTTAGATATTAGAAAACATGTCAATATAAAATCAGATATAATCGATAAACAAAAAAAATGTAAACCCAATTTTAAATATTTTCCCACTCAACTGGTCTTTCACGTCTTACGATATTGTAATTCTTAATTCTGTTAAACTCCGCCCACTCTTACCCCTCCCCCCTCCTTCTACTTCTTCTTCCCAATTGTAATCTATATTTAATTTTTGACTTCAGTGTACACTCTTGATGAGGTGAACTTCGTTTATGAAACATGTAGAGGTTGTATATAATAAAGTGATGTAAACAAAGTTATTTGTATTTAAATAAAATAAATAATGCCATCACAAAGTAATAAGATTAAAAAAAAATCTTCTTACGAAACGCTTGTTAATGGTCAAGTAATTTTGCATAACTATGTGTATTGTTAGCTGCATATTTAAATATTCACGCCAGTCATTTGGTTCGTTCTTATACCGCCAGAGGTGCGCTCTGTCGGCTACCTATGGCCGCCGTGCGTATTGGCCATATTCAAAATATAATCACGTAATTGTGGATAATTTTCATTGTAATGTAATTAATCCAATGGATTATGAACTTTCTAAAACATAATTTTTTCGATATTATCCAAAAATTATACGAGCAGAAAGGATGTTTTTTAAGAAATCTCGTATTACATGTGGCAATCCTATTTCAGTATGAAATGGGACTTAATTTTAAAGTCTTATTTTTTGGATCCGGTCGCAAGAAAACCGAAATGAAACTTACGATTACTTAAAATTGAGGGGTAGAGTGGTATTTTTTGCCTGCAGACCTCCTTTGCGGAATTTAACCGAAATACACGATTTGAATTCGACCAATCAGAGGGCCTAGACCATCCAGACCCTAGCGTAATAATATTATAGATAGTTCTTTGTGATAAATCAGGGGTTTATTAATACTTCGCGTACTACAATGGTGACTCGATAGTTGACCTAACTAGAAGCTAGCTTATTGGAATCTGAAATAGTAAGATTGTCTTGGAGCATTCCCACTGGCTTTGGCGACTACTGGCCACTGGCTGACATCTTGCGCACTTCTACGCAAGCTCTATGCACTACCTTCTATGAGTGCATCTGTGAAACTCTTACTTTCCAACAGTTAATGATTTTATTTTTCTTATAAAACTTTTACTTTTATAGTTTTAAACCAGTAAAATCAATTTTTGCGTTTCTCAACACTCTGTTTTATATTATTCTAAGCCCCGATCTTAAACTAGATAAAGGTACTTAAAAAACCTCAGTATGTTATTTATGAAAATTTAATAAAATGGTGTAATTTTAAAAACTATATCAATCATCCCTGAAGGTAATATTTACACAATAAATATTTTGATATAAAAAGCTGATTAATATCCTTATTTTATTATTATAATGGATTATCGATAAAGGTCATAAAACTGTCTTTGGCTTAAAATGTTATCAAAATGATTTATTTTGGGTTGAAAAATAAATAAACAGCTTATTTTTTACGGTTTTACAACCCATCAAAATGACAAACTCGCTGTCTGTATATTTTCAAGGAAGAAGCGAACCTCGCTAGTTAATGTTCACGGGGTAAGGACCTTTAATGATAAGGTTATTTGGGGCGAGAGCGGCTTAATTAACATGAGCTAGATATTGAAACGTTTATTTTGATACCTTTGATTCCGTCTTACATGAGCTTCTAATCCGATAAATAAGGGGAATGCAACCTTTTTTATCCACTAAAATATAGTTTTCTTACTCTTTTGCATGGTGAAGAGTCAGAAGTGAACATCTAGATCAGTAAGCCAGTCAAGGGTCTTCGAGGTTGCCCTGTGGACCTCATCAATTCAGCCGAAGAATGAATGCAACGGACATTCTTTGCCTGTATGTTCAGTGGTCTGCTCGGCGCCGCATTTACTCTTTAAGGTCCCACATATCCATCATGCGGGCACAGTGCCTGTGGTAGGACTTTATCCTAATGATGACGGACCAAAAAATAGAATAAGTTTTGAAAATGTTTAAATTAAGGAAAGTACTTTTGATGTATGGAAAATACATATCGTATCTGGCCGCCCCCACTATTTGACTGTTCAACTAGAAAGATTTCCCGTTTGAGGAAAAAATACAGTAATTTTTTTTATTTAAATACATCATCTAGAATTTACTTTTATTAAGCGTTTATAAAATGCGGTGAAGTGCACGAATCCTTTTAATTGAATTTGATTGATTGAATTAGCTGAATAATTTTTTTAAAATTTTATTTTTATCAGTTTCTATTCAATTACAAGTTTTTTTTTAATCCAATAATACATATATTTTTTAAATATGATACTTACCCAGAAGTACCTTAAAAATAGTGAAATTTATGAATTCCAGTGTGACGAATACAACGCTGTATATGTTGGACAATCTAGCACGTCTTTTAGATTGTCCAACATATACAATGTTGTATTCTTCACACTGGAATTCATAAAAAATAGCGGAATTTATGAATTATAGTGTGACGAATACAACACTGTGTGTGTTGGACAATCTAGCACGTCCTTTAATACTATATTCAAATTTTGCACACTAGATAGAAATCACTCACTCAATGATAGTAATAAGCCAACTCCGTCACTTGCCTATACAAAATAAAGGCCGTAAACTCAATGTTTTAGAGCAGTTGAAAATTAATAAAAATTCTAATACTTCTAAAGCTAGTTTGATAAATGAATCTAAAAAATTAATTCGGTCTCGACTCCTAGATATGTTTAAGCTGAGTTCAAGCTGAGATCGCTATAAAACACAAAAACACAAGTTAACAAAATAATTATTCAGGAAAGAAACCTCTGAGTCATCCAAATTATTCATTTCAAATCATTTTAACGATCTTTAGCCAAATTGAAATAATTCAATAATTGGAGGAAACTTTAAAGGGTAATTAAAAATCACTATTTATGATTTCTGATATTTTTCTTGGAAATCAATATTGGCATATAATAAAAATAAAATCAATATGTTTACCATTGAAAGTACCTATTTTGGAATAATATAAATATACTCATCTATAAGTAGCTTCACTATAGTTTTATAATGCTGACGGAATGTGAGATAGCTGCCACGGGTAATAATAATTACACAGCAGAACTTGTTTATAAGTAAACGATGTTTTGTAAATTCAATAATTATATTACTGAATGTACTGAAGAAAAACTCAAAATTAAAATAGAGTTCTCCAAATTAAACTTCAAAACACTAACCAACTAACTAACCATCATGTCGTTTCTCCGCAAGGGTAGGCAGAGAGGACGGACCGCCAAACAACTCGGTCTTGGCACACACTTCTTGCCTCATTCATATTCATACATCGTCTCATACATACTCTTCTATTATTTTTACTCTTGATATTGCCCGACTCCAGTATCTGATTCACTTGATCGTGCCATGTCTTCCTCGGGCGTCTCCGACTTCAGCTACCATTCGAATTTGCATCATATATCCTCCTTACACTCCTATCTTCGCTCATTTGCTCTACATGCCCAAACCATCTATTGTCCCTTTCTAAATCTTACTCATTACGCTTTCATCAACCTTGCTCTCTTTGCTCCACATTCCTCACTAAAAAGTTGGAAATTACCAACACAGTGGAAAAAAACCTTTTTCATGTTCTTACTGCAACTATTCATTTTCTACATACAAAGACATCTTTAAAGCATAACATTCGTGTCCCGACTGCAATTACACATGTCCTCAAAAGGGAAGCCTAGAAAAACCTTCTTTATGTTCCGACAGCAGCTATTTATGTTCTTCAAATGGATATATGAAAAATCAAATACTTAATCACACTGGAGAAAAACCTTTTTCATGTTCAAACTGTAACTATTCATGTTCCCGAAAGGGAAATCTAAGAATTCATTCGCTGACTAAGTGGAGAAAGACCTTTCTCTTGTTCCGACTGCAACTATTCATATTCTGGATCTTGGGATTGGCAATCACAGTAAGTTACATATTGCGTGAAACGTATTTAATTATTTGCATGTACATTTACGAATAATGTCACGGTTTTCCTGTTCTGAGTCCTTCTATTAGTACAATGCCTATAACTACGGTAGTAGTTTTTATATATTACAATTTTTATCACTCAGTTTTTTCAACCATGTTTCAACTTAAGTTTGAAATATGCCAATCTTTGTTTTTGTTTGATTTGATAGGACATTACATAGTTTTGCACCATGAAATATAACATTTATTATCTGTACAAAAGATGTAAACAAAATTTGGAATAACCGATATATTTTGGCTCATCGCCCTTAATGCCCATTTATTTGTGTTGAGCAGTAGTGAATTCAGATAATGTTTGTTTAAATATAAATAAAAAAATTATGTTATTTAAATGGGAGTTCTCTTTGACTAATATTTCCGTATTTACTTACGTAAGTGCAGTGATGAATTAAGATATAATTTCTATGAAATACTTTTGTTATTTTTTTATTCGCTCTTCCGCAAACGATTGGTGATTTCTCTAGTCTTCGATGAAGATGAGCTCATGTATTATTATTTTGTTAAGCGCTGATTGACTTCAGGGTATATCCGGAAGCGAATTAATTGGCCCCTTTGAAGAACTTTATCCCGTCTTATTTGGAGGACACACCAAATAGTCGATTAAGGGAGATTCAAAGTCGTTAAATTAAATTAGAGAGATCAATTTTATTATATGTGTTAATTTGTAAGCTGATTGAGTACAGATAATAAAACTTAAAACGAATAATCTCCCACTTACTAAACGAATTGATGAATATACTCACGCATTTCCAGGCATAACTTCAAATATATAAAAAAAAATTTCACTTGTAGCAATCACTTTGTGGGTATACATAATTAAAATAAAATAACTTTTTTTGAATACCACTTTATTGTATATACACGGTGTCCGGAAACTCGTAGTACAAGCGGGAAACTGGAGAATCTACACCACATGGGGAACCCAAAAAAACATAAAGTTTTTTGATTTGAGCATTTTCAAAAAAAAAAAAAAAACCAAAAAAAAATATTTTTCGGCTATTTTAGGGTTAAAGTTTTTTCTGGTGTTTAGGGTTGAATAACAGATGTTTTAACCCTGCAGAGCAGAAATATTTTATGATTACACCGGGTTAAATGAAGGGTTATTTCAAAATAATGCTTCAAATCCGAGTTTCTTCATTTGTTTTACTTTCAAATAGTTTTAATTAGTTGGGTACTTTGATCTTCAGTAATAATTTATAAGAATTTGATTAAAAAAAAAAAAAAAAAAAATCAACTTCAAACTCGATTTACTCGATAACGAAAGCTCAAATAAAAAAAAAATATACTACAAAATTGACTCCAAATGTGATGTAGATTCACCAGTTTCCCGCTTGTACTACGAGTTTCCGGACACCCTGTATTTATAACAAACCGGTTTCAGTTCAACCCTGATGAAGGTTGGGGTTGAACTGTAACCGGTTGGTTATAAATAAATGCAATAAAGTGGAATTCAAAAAAATTATTTTATTTTAATTTATATTTATCAAAACTGAAACTTTTTCTTTTGTTTTAACACCTTGGGTTAAAAAATGAACTATTAATTCAAGGCTAAAACAAATTGCATAAAATATCTATCTGAAAAAATTAATGAGGAATTTTTTTGTATATGAAAATAGGTAAATTAATCTAGGACGGATTGTTGATTGTTGACAAAATTTGAACAATTCATGAAATAATTTTTTTTAAATTCAAGTTATGTGAAAGTTCTTTTCAATGATGTTATTATGATTTCAACTCAATACAGTAGGGCCTGTGCAAAATAATTTTCGTCACGGCCCCATATACATGTAACTTTGGGGATATTTTCTGGATGATCTTTTTAGGAAAGGAAGGAGTGAATATATGCCTTGAAGAGACCCGTGCTGAAGGACTGAGGAAACAAAAAGGCCGTTCGTTGATCTCAAGAATGGTTCGTATAATCGACCCGTTCTCATGTGACACATGTCAATTGTGTACGTTTGGCGTGTTTCTTAACTATTCACCGGTGCCGAAGGGATCAATGATGCTAGTTCCTCATAGAATCTTTCATTATAATACCAGTAGAACAGGGACAGCATATTTGCAATCCAATAAAAAATGCGATCCACTTTTTAAGATAGAGGAATCTATCAAATGAACGTCACGTTTTTTTCAAGTTTTTTGGGGCTCCAGACTAAAGGCGGATACGAAATTCACCAATGTGGTGCACTTGCGCTTTGTACAGAGTTATCAGTTGTGTACTATTAGTATCTGCAGGCCTTTGTGTGAGAAGCTGACCAAGGCTTTTTCACGCCTTTTTATTGCAATCCGTTTGTTAAGACAGGGGAAACTGTCAAACGAGACCGCCCATTTCTGCACAGCGTCAAGGATGTTTTCAAGTTTTTTCTAGTCATATTCATCAGTGGGGCGCACTTGTGCTTTTCGCAGGATAAGCAGTTGTGTACTATTAAAGTATCAGCGGGCCTTATTCTGAGAGGCTAATCTAAGCCTTTTCACGTACAGCTTCAACTTGACTCTGGTTTTGGTAGTTACACCAAGCATATCAATTGAAGGCATATTTAGAAGAAATTTCTTTCGTTGAAAGATACTAGATTGTCATTTCAATCCCTTTTATATGTTATCAAACATTATTGAGTCTAAAACATAAACATTAAATTCGACTAGGTTATTTTTACCCCAGGAAAAAACAAGGTTACCCCAGTGAACTGTCCATTATTTGCAGCAAAGTCCTCCGAGCTGTTGGATTTTGTGTTTCTTTGGGGGCTTGTTTTCACAGTACTTGAATATTAACTTTTAAAAGTGATTATTTTTTCGACTTCTTTGAAAAAACCCTTCCTAAGCATTGTCGTATTAAAATTAAAAAAAAATTACAATAAAATTATATTTTTTTGCAATTTTAACCACGTTCGAAAGTCTGGCACATTTGATTGAAGTTTCATTTGAAAAACGTTTTATCAAAACATTTCTCATTTCGTACGTTTATTATGCGTTGAACATGTAGAAAAATATATTTGATTAAAAAGTAATGGTTAGTAGTTATTTATCTACAGCAAAATTAAATAATGTGATAATAAAATTTTCGCTACAACAAACCGACTCCGATCAAATTTAATATTGTTTCATAAGTAAGTTTACCATGTTCTGATTAAAGCGACTGACAATGAAACAAAACACGAGACTTTCAAATCCCAAACCAATTTATCATATCATTTAGTATCTCGCCGATAGCAGTGGCCGCGGCGTCACGTGGAAAACTATTCGACTAGTCCTAGCAAGGAACAGAACCAGGTTGATCTGTTTTTTTGTTATTTGTTTTTGGGGTGTTATGCCGTGTTGCGCTAACTCCTTCTTTAGCCAACGTTTCGGATAATAACACATAATAACACATCTGCCCTGATGATGGACACTGCAATGCTGTCCGAAACGTTGGCTAAAGAAGGAGTTAGCGCAACACGGCATAACACCCCAAAAACAAATAACAAAAATACTTTTGGCCGTGAAAATCTTAAATCATATCAGGTTGATCTGAATTAACAGTGAGATTCCCGGCTGGTAAAAGAAAGACTATGACAATGCTGGAAAATTTATGGAGGACGTGGTTTATTGCATTTACGTGGATTTCCAATATTTCAACAATTTTATTAAATTATTTTAAAGGCCTACTTCATAAGCGACCATAGTATTACGAAAAAATCAATTTTATCGAATATGCAGCTATTCTATCTTCTAACATAAATACTTTTTTTATCCATTCACTTGTTTAATTTTCTAAATTAAATGTGATAAATACCTAAATATTAGTAAGTTAATTCAGTCGACTTGAGATAGCCGGGAAAAGTTTATACGTTCATTGTTTTTTTTCTACATTAGCTCTACCCAGAAGACTTTGATGAAATTTTTTTACTCCACTGTCTATGTCATATTTGGGGAGGTTGTGTGGTATTGTGGAGGGTATTTTAATAAAATGAAGGAGAGTACTATGAGTATATAATATGGTACTATGAGTGGATAGGAATCTGAGGGTCAAGTGTCCATAGTGACATAGTATAAATCCATACCTCCTTCTGGTGCAAAGCAATGCATCGATGTGTCTTGGAGTATCAATTTATGAATCTATGTTGCGGTGCAAGGCGACAGGTCAAGAGAGTACAACTGGTGAGATGAAGGGGTCTCCGTTATTTGGCCCTCTCGATCTGACCCGCTACGCCGTTGGTGGGCAGACGCTCATTTGTTTTATAGCTTAAATAAAATAAGTGTTTTACTTTTACACAACATGTATCTACCTACCTTAACGAAAATTTGGTCAACGCTGATGAGAGTTCAGCTTGTCTCTAGATAAGCGATTGAATTGAAGAAAAATTATCAATAAAAAGTTTTTTTTCCTTCTACTCGTGCTTTTTCTCCCCAATTCCTTAAGCCATTTCGTAAAAATTAACTTGCAATGAAATGTTACAGTTTCTCTTTTTAAAATCCGTTCATGTTACCTGGTTTTACATTAACTCTACATAAGACACAAATAATTTCCCTCAGAGTCATCTTTGGGGTTGATTGAAGTTGATTTGAATATCTGTAAACAATACCAGTGTGTAATGGAAAAAAACTTTCCACTTGTTAAATTTCATAGCTCCGCTGAATCTTGTACAGATACGTAATATTTTGAAGTTAGCCAACTCTTAGTCCAACAGTTAACTTTTTCCCCAGTTTCATTAGAGGTGCAGATAATTGGGATAAAGTCGTTGCAACTCCGGGAGTTTGTATTCCCGGAACGTACTTCCGTGTGAAAAGTCTGGCTCTTTTAATGTAAGAGCTTGCCAGATTCTGTTCCAAGCTAGCTATCTATCTCTACTAACACGCTTAAGCTAAAAAAACTTAGTTCTAACATGGCCATATGAAGAATTTGTTCTGTATTTAAAATGTTTTATGTAAAATATATAAAATTCTTCTGTCTAATTTAAAGTGAATCAATGCAAAATAAACTGTAAACAAAATTCTCGCTAATAATTACAATAACATAATATGAAAAGTGGATATTTTCAATTCCTAGCTGAATAAATATGTAGTGGTACGCCACTACTTGATTCGAACGGCATTCTAGAAGTTTCGGCTTTTTCCAAACAAGCTTCTTGGATGTTCTTTTATTTTTTTAATTTTAGTTTGGCAATATCTACATAGCAACCAAAATGTTCGGAGAAGTTTCTTCACCTTATAAAAGCGACAGCATGAAGGATCTCGTCAGACAGTGAGTCGTGACAGTTCAGTCAGTCAGTCAACAGTAAGTCAATCAGAAACGAGCGTGAAGGAACTAACGAGCCACAGTCGAACTTCAGTGTAAAAAAAAAAACAGTCAGTCGATATAAGCGACAACGGGAAGGAACTCAGGCCAGCCGAGTCAGTCGGAGTCATGAACCTGACACAAAACCTCGAGTCGCTACTGAATGACCTCCGCACCAAAAACCCACCTCTGGCAGTCATTCAAGCTTTTATTACCACTCTCCCACCAGCCACCACAGCCACGACCTCGCTTTCGACCACCACACCATCACCCAGGCTCCCGACTACAAACTACACTACTCAGCTCCTGTCTCCTATAATGTCGCCCGTAAAGGCCCCCGCCCCGCCGCAAACCAAGCTTGCTCCCAAGACCCAGCTAAACCTCACCACCATACTCCAACCGACCACCACCGCACAAATCCACGCCCCCCAGCCCACGGAAGATTTCCCCCCGCTGAACGGTGAATGGAGTGCCCCTGCCCGGAAGAAAAGGAGGGCCCCCGCCTCTTCCCCCCGCCCCTCTTAACCGATACCGACCCATAACAGCTTCACCATCCTGACCACCCCAGACTCCGACCCAACTGAAACCATCATCACCGACGTACCCGATACCGCTGGCCCCTTCACCACCCCCACCAAAACTGATGGCGGCGGGGGTAAACATCGCCCACGCAAAGGTCATCCCCCACGGCATCGCACTCACCACCTCCAACTCTTCCAGTTTCCGTCTTGCGACAAAGATGCTTGATGAGCAGCTGACCCCCTTCCACACTTTCGAGTTGTCCGAAGATAAAACGACAAAGGCAGTTCTCCGTGGCATCCCCACATCAATCACCACCGAAGAAATTAGAGTGGAGCTGGAAAACCAACACCTCCCGGTAATTTCAGTAACAAGAATGCGAGCTGGACCCGACCGCACCGACGTACCAATGGTGCTCGTCCAGCTCACCCACGGAGAAACAGGGAGGCAGATCTTCCAACTTACCTCCATATTCCACCTTATCATAAAGGTTGAATTCCTCGATCAGAAATCTGCCCCCTCCCAATGCCACCGATGCCAGTTCTTCGGACACTCCTCGAAGGGCTGCCACCTCCCCCCCCGCTGCGTCAAATGCGCGGGGCCTCACTTCACCGCTGAATGCCTGAAGCAGAGGGAAGACGGCCCCGGCAAATGCGCCAAAGGCTCCGGACCCCACACCGCAAACTACTCTCTCTACCCAAAGCGACCAGCACCATCCGCCCTCCGAACAAACTCACGTGCGCAGGTACCCTCCCAAACCACCTTCTCCTCCCGCCCATCTGACCCAACCATCTCCTACGCCAGGGCCGCAAACCCGAGCGCCGCCCAAACCCTTACCGCCCCCCTCAACATTAACGCCCCCATACCGCCCCCCTCACAACCACCGCCCCCCTTATCGCCCCCCTACCGACCCCCCTCTATACCGCCCCCCTCTCTACCGCCCCCCCTTCAGTTTTTTCGATTTTATCGCCAAAATAAATTTCTCCAAGATCGGAGCACTCTTCTTCGATCTCCTCCCAAAGTTCATGTCGGCGGGCTCACCGTCCGACTACATCACCATCCTTCTAGCAGCAGTCCCCCAAATCTTTGGTCTTTTCTCCAACTAAAATGGCTAGCTCGACTACCCTGCCCTCCGCGCTACGCATTGCATTCTGGAATTCAAACGGTATCGGAAACAAACTCCCAGAGCTCCGTCTGTTCACCAACACTCACAAATTGGATATTTTATTAATCAACGAAACTCACCTCACCCCCGCTCACACACCAAAAATCGCAAACTACACGATGTACCGGAATGACCGCACACACTCTCGCGGAGGCGGCACCGCCATCTACGTGAGAACTAAACTCGCACACTTACACAACCCCACACCCACATTAACAACTCTCGAATGCACCACCATAACCATATACACGAAACACTCCGGCCCGCTGAGACTTAGCTCGATATACAACCCCCCCCAGCAGCGGCTACGGGAGTCGGATCTCAAGCTACTTCTTGGCGGCAACGTACCTACTATCCTAGCGGGAGACTTTAACGCAAAGCACCCCGCCTGGAATAGTAGAGTCACCAACCCTAATGGCCTCTTTTTACACAAATTTCTCGATACCCATCCAGACACCATAGCCGTCGCCCCCGTGGACCCCACCCATTTTTCCGACCTAGGCTACACCCCTGACGTACTCGACATAGCTCTATTCTACAAATCATCCTGGAATTACTGTATTGAATCCATCACCGATCTCAGCTCTGACCACAACCCCGTGTTGTTAACCCTCCAACGCTCCGCCCCCACACCACCACCTACAATGAAAACCAAAACTGATTGGACATACTTTTCGCACAGAGTCGGCGAAAAAACCCAAATAAATTCATCCATCCAAAACACCGCGGACCTGGACCTCGCGGTTGACGAACTCACCGAAACCATCTCCTCAGCAATATCCGAAGCCTCAAAATCTCACCTCATGAAAAGCCCCCCCCCCCCACTCCAAGATTTTCTCCCCTTTCCAATAAAATCACTCATCCAAACAAAAAACTCCCTTCGTCGCCAATGGCACAAATATCAAAACCCCAGAATCAAAACGGTCATCAACCCCCTCAAGCCCAAATTAAAAAAAGCACTAACAGAGCACTCCAATTCAACCTGGAACGACAAGCTACAAAGCATCAACCTACAAGATGGCTCCTTATGGAAACTTGCAGAAGCCCTTCAAACCACCCCCACACCAAACCACCCCATCCAAACCTCATCCGGGCTCGTCTTCAATGACCCGGACAAAGCTGAGGCGTTCGCAGACAGCCTAGAAAAACAATTTAGCCCCAGCCTCAAACACGCCAACCCCATACACATTACTAACGTCAACCGCAAAGTAAACTCAATCTTCAACACCCTCCCCTCCACCAACATTCATTTCACCACACCCGCAGAAGTTCGCCGAACTATAAATAGTCGGAAGAACAAAAAAGCTCCAGGTCCCGACGGCATCACAAATTTCGCACTAAAAGCCCTCCCCCGCAAAACAATTCTGGCCCTAGTAAACCTCTTCAACACCGCCCTTCGACTGCGCCACTTCTCCAAAAGCTGGAAGCACGCCCACGTCATCGTTTTAGCCAAACCCGGCAAAGACCGGCTCCAGTGCGAAAACCGCCGTCCAATCAGCCTCCTCTCCAACATTGGAAAAATCTTCGAACAAATCCTTCTCACCAGGCTCCTCAAGCATATACACGAAGTCTCTACACTTCCCGACGAGCAACACGGCTTCAGAGCTGAACATTCCACCCTTCATCAACTCCTAAGAGTCACCGAACTCATTCTCGGCGGCTTCAACTCCCAGCGGTCAACTGGCACAATATTCCTGGACATAGCCAAAGCTTTCGACAAAGTATGGCTCAACGGCCTACTTTTCAAACTCCACGACACAGGGATCGATCCCCAGCTACTCGGGACCCTAAAATCTTTCCTACATCGCCGCACCTTCCAAGTGAAGTACGGCAGCGCCCTCTCCACCACTCGCTTCATGACAGCAGGCGTCCCCCAAGGATCCCTGCTGTCCCCCACCCTCTTCAATATCTACACACACGATATTCCCCTTCCACAAAATTCAACCCCCCACTCCAAAAAAGCCATTTATGCTGGCGACACGGCCCTTCTGGCGCAATACAGCTCTCCCAGGATGATAACTTACCGACTCCAACAAGACATCAACAAACTCCAAGACTGGTATGACAAGTGGCGCATCGATGTGAACCCCTCCAAAAGTGTAGCGGTTTTCTTCTCCCATAGAAAGAACCGTTGCACCCCTTGGAGGGCTGTAACTCTTCACGGCCAAGTCATACCATGGCACAACACCGCCAAATATCTTGGAGTGACCCTTGACAAAAAACTTTCCTGGACCGCCCACATTTCAGAAACGCTTAACAAGGCCAGGAAAACCTCTAGTGCCCTCTACCCCCTCCTTCATGCAAACTCAAAAACCTCTCTTTACAATAAACTCACCATCTACCGCGCTAAAATCCGACCTATCATCACCTACGCCTCCCCCATCTGGGCCACGGGGAACACCAAACGTCTGGAACAACAAAATGCAACGCTCAGACGATACACCAAAAGTCCATGGTTTGTCAGAAACTCGATAATAAATTCAGGCACGAAAATCCCCCCACTTAGGAAACACATAGTCGATCTGGCCAAAACTTTCTTCAGCAACCTAGCATCAAACCCCAACTCCAGCATCTCTAGCCTGGGTAAACCCAACCCAAGCAACACCCTCTCCAAATACCCATACCCCATCTCCATTCTACTCCCCCCCTAATGTGCGGGCTTAAAACAATATATTTTTAAAAATAAATAAATAAATCATACATACCAAAATACAAAACAAGTATTGTACAAAAAAATATAGTACCCCCGCCTTAAAATTAAAATAAAAAAACAATCTCACATCACTTAGGGCACAAAATCCCCCCTCCAGGTACCTGCGCACTTCAGACAACGAGAAAAAAAGCTCCTAACAAGAGACTTTGCAGCTCGGAAAAAAAAATCCATTAGATATCATCTCGTCAGTCAATCAGTCATCAATCCGCCGTCAGTTTGCAGAGATCAACGAGTGATAATCCGCGCACCTTATTTGCGCGAAGGACAATATTCCCGGCTTTGCCCGTACTCATCATGGACTCCATCGGGACATCATCCTAGCGCCTTGGCTACAGTCCCTGGCCAGCGCTACAACGGATTACAGCGCCTTAGTTCCAGCGCCTCTGACCAGCGCTTCAACCACGCACCATGACCACCACGAGGACATGCAGCATCCTCAATGATCTACGCAGCTTCCGCTCAACCGCCTACAAGGTCCACCGCACCTTCGGCCTTCCCGTCAGCACTGGAGTACTGATTGTCAAGATCGCCAGTGCCTGACAGTCAACGAGTCCGGTCACCAGCGCCCGGCGTCGACTCACTGACCCGCGCTTGACCAGCCATCACAGCCAGCATCCGGAGAATACAACATCAGTCCTATGTCAACTCACATCACGGCAAACTGACTCACCAATAAAACACGGTGACTTTCACGACACGTCTTTTATTTCGTGCCTCCTCACCAGATCCCCAAAAATATAAAAAAAATCTTCATCAAAGTTCTAACATGTAAAAAGTAACTTTTCTGAAGTTTTCTCTGTTATGAATTTAATCTGTTTTATGTACTCGTACATACTATCTTCTAATAAAATTCTGACAGGTCACGAATATCTTTGCCGTATTTATATCCGTTTTAAATTATATTTATGTACAAATTATCTTCTTAATAAATTTGAATATTACTATAGTTTTTGTTTTACAAATTTCTGTTCTGTTAATTCTGAGTGCCAACTGCTCCCAACCGTATGAAGCCAGTGAGAATATGGCATTCCCAAATGGCGTATGTTGTGGGGCTGAAGATCATGTTGAGAGGAAGAAGATGGGGAAAAGGAAGGGGGAGAAGTACCTGCCTCTTCAGATCTTGTCAACAAACACGGCTAATGCCGTTTCAAGTAACATTTCAAGCAAAGTTTCAATTCTAAATGGTGGTATTACACTAGCGCGATACTAAGAGTATCATCCACTCTGGAACGTGCCGCAAATATACTATATCATTTTATTTTCAATGAGTAAATTGTGAAAAAAAAAAATAAATTAATCAATTAAAATTTACTTGCGCACTTCGGGATTTGAGCCCGCGACCTCTGGCTTGCTAGTCGAGAGCCTTACCCCTCATTCTGTTCATTTCTTTACACAGGAAGGAAATCGATAATTGGTTGTAGTTTTTGTAAATTTTAATATTCAACTGTTGATTTCCCAAAGATTCATAAATAAATAAATTAAAGTACTTATTTTAAAAACTTATTAATTATGATAATTTTTTGAAAAACTTTAAGCCTTTGCCTGATTACACTTTTTTAAAAATAACTGTGTCTGATAAACATAATATTCAAGTTCGATAACTAAATGCAATGATTTTTAAATTTTTTAATTATACTATCTTTGTAAATTTGTAATTCAAAGAAAATTTAAAACAAAAATAAAAAAAAAACTTTTCATGAGAAACTTTTCAAGATTTTTCTATAAAACTTTCCCTTTTAATAATCGCAAATAAATCGTTCTACGTTCAACAATATGATATGAAAATTTCCGTTGGTGAAAACCGAGTGACGAAGGTCAGGTTATACATGGATAATATAAGGCCTTGCAAATAGTTGAGCGGTTAACCTTAACATTCTGACGAAAATATTTCGTTAACGATCGTAAATTGTCCGCCCAGTCTTGACCAAAAGAACCCGCATTACCTACAGTAGATTGCATTCTAATTAAATTTGGTACATGGCAGATGACAGTATCTGTCTGATAGAATTATGTTAGTTTAGCGATCCATACAATTTTAAACTTTATATTTTTCTTCGAAAATAAAGCAAAAATAATGTTTCCATAAGGTTTTCTTTTTAATTTTTTTCTTAAATAAATTGTACGAAAGTCAATAGATGTCGCACATTAAAATTTAAATGTTAATTCATATACATATATTTATTTACGTGTGTTAGAGCAGCGCTTCGGTAAGGCTAAGATCCTGGGTTCAATTCCCAGATGCGACCACATCTTTTTCTTTTCTTTAATCGAGAGCCTAGTTTACTTTAATTTTTCTAATTGTAAAAAGCATTCACTTTGTGGCTCATCATAATTTATAATAAAAACAAATAAATTTGTTTTTGACCCCGATAGTTTTATTTTCACTCTACCGGTTTCGGAAGATCCCTTCCTTCGTCAGGAGAATATTTAAAACTAATCTACTACACAAAATATTGATCATCTCATTTCCACCGATCATACTTTTAGTAAAGATACAGGGGTTAAAATTCTTCACCGTAGTAATAAAGGCAAAAAATTAGATAATTTAGAAGCACTTGAAATCAGAAAAGCCATCAATAATAACTCCAGTATAATAAATAACCAAATTAATCTGTCTTATAGTCCTATTCTTGACATATTTCCAGTTAACCGCTCTGTTCTTCCTGGAATTCCCGTAATTACCCCTTCCACTTTGTCGACATCTCTCTCAAACACTTAACATTTTTGTATTTATGTGTCAATATTTTGTGTAGTAGATTAGTTTTAAATATTCTCCTGACGAAGGAAGGGATCTTCCGAAACCGGTAGAGTGAAAATAAAACTATCGTGGTCAAAAACAAATTTATGTGTTTTTATTATAAATTTAATTTTTCTGTTTAAAATTTTCGTTTGAGGATCGCAATTATTGTCTATAATGATTAAAGATTTTTCGTATGTTTCTTTTAATGTAAATAGCAAATACTGTCATAACCAATTCAGGTGGGTTGTGAAGCTTCAAGAATTGGGAGAAAAATAAGAAGGCATTGGGAAGTACCTGGGTATTCAGATCTGGCCACTAATCACAGTGGATGCGGTTATTGCCATTTCTAGCAATGTTCTGATTCTGAATTGTAGTTGTCACCATAATTCAAGATACCACACGGTAGAACATATGTTGTAGCACACCATAAATTGACGAATGGCGCAATATAATGAAATTTCTAAAACAGTTGATATTATATTGAATTGCTTATTTTTAATACCTTTTGAATATCTTCCCAAATGTAAGTAATTTTAGGAAAAATATGTATTTTTCTGAAAAACTAGAGATATAACAAATGGATAATTAATCTGTTATACAGCAAAAAGCAGTTTAAAAAAAATATTATTTAATCCGTAGAATAAAGAAGAAAAAAAGTGCATTTCATATAAATTTAAATGGAAATAAATGTGCCACTGGCTTAGTACTTTTTGATTCCAGATCATTTAGGACACGGTCTGTCTTTTTTATACTTGCCTGAAATTGTATATCGCTATCTCATTTGATTTGATGGTAAAATATAGTTTCTAACGGAAATAATATATAAAAATTTTGAAATCTATACAAATTATACTTGGATCACAAAACTAAATATCTAAAAATTGTGAGTATGTATGGTTCTGTCTCTCTTACTCTTGCCTGAAATTGTATATTGCGATCTCATTTAAGTTTTGTAATCATGGAGAAATGTAGTTTCGAACGGAAAAAATATATAAAAATTTAGAAATCTAGGCATATTATATTTAGATCACGAAACATTTTGTATTATTCTTTGTTCTATGACAAGATATATCTAAAATTGTGAGGTACCTATATATGATTTGATATTTGTTGCTAATCTTTTCATCTGAATTTTTTAGGTCAATGCATAGGGGCCGTTCAAGTATTATGTAAGCACTATAGGGGGGCAGGAGGGTCTTTGCTTTGCTTATTTTTGATGACATGGGAGAGGTGGGGGGGTTCGAGATAGTGATTACGTCAGCACTGCTCAGCAGTAGTTATTTTTTTTACACATTGGCAACCCACACATTGTCTATGTTTGAAAACCGAATACATATTCGGGGATTCCCACAAATAATTAATACGTTTAGGTACTCGCTTAAAAAACAGAATACATTAACAGAAAAATGCATATAGGTACCAATTTTTACGTAAACATGGGAAGGGGGTGGGGTAAGAGCTATGTTTACTTTTGGAGACAAGGGGAAGAGGGGGTAAATAATTGTAATAAATCTGCTTACGTAATACTTGAACGGCCCCATAGACTAAATAATTTTTATTCATCTAGAGGGGTCAATGTCACTATTTTCTACTAGAGATATTTAAAATCGATTGTTGGTTAGGCGAAACCAAATCGTTAAAATAGCGAAACCAAATCGTTAAGATTCAAACGATTTTTTTTTGTTTCTGCTTCAAATCCATTTGCCACCCAGTTGGACGACGCTGTAAGTTGGGTTAAAGAATCAAATGTAGAAAGGAATGTATAGTATTATAGTTTTTATTATTGTGATAACACAATACTAAAACCAAAATACAAGCAAAATTTTCCAATAACATTGTTTATTTGGATTTGCATTAAATTTCAATTTTAAAAAAGTTTTCTGGTAACTGGTCCAATATGTGTTTTGTTTTACATAATATCATATTTGAGAAACGAATTGACTCGAGTTTATCCTGCAATTGTGCACTGTAAATATTCCCTTCTTGCTCGCCCCAGTCTAGCACGCTTGCATTAATTTCATTTGTGCATTTGAGAAGGAACACGACCTGTTAACAATGGATTGCTAATCACCCATTCGCCATTCTTTACACAGAGCTAAGCAAGTTTATCGAATGTGGTTGAGTTCTACCTCAAAGGTTACTTCCTCATTTCATTGTTTGAGGTACAAAGTCAACAACTGGTTACTATTGAATATTCAATTTGACTTCCATTATATAGTAGACTTCTTTACCCCTCAGACTAACTTGTTCGGTTTTCGGAACAGACAGCCATTATCCGTTGAGTCAATCTGTACGCTCTTGGGAACAGCTCATATGGTATATTAGAAATCGTTGTATTCCACTGTCATAGCAAGAAAATTGATTTAAATGGTGTTAGAAAGAAAAAAACACGCTTAATATTAAAATCTAGAAGTTAACTTAAAAATAATCAAAATGTACACTTCTCCGAAACCAAATGTTCCGACCACAAATCGAGAAAAATATTTTAAAATTTTTGATTCTTTTATTTTATTATTTTAACATGAAATACATTAATTAAATACATACAAATACATTAATTAAATCAAATTTTCCAAAATAGGGCAATGAGAACAATATTCAATAACATATAACAACAATAAAATAAAAAAAATGTTAAACGAACTAAATTGGCTAGCGGTGAAACAGATGTTGACCTTGAACACGATGATATTTTTACACAAAATAGTATACAACCTGCTACCGAAATATTTTTCAAATAAAATTGTATACAACAAGGACATACACAAATATAAAACTAGGACGTGCAATGAAATCAGGCTAACAAAGAAGGACAAAGCGAATATCCAGAATAGTATATTATATAAAGGGATGAAATACTATAACGCGCTGCCGGAAAACCTTAAGTCTGCCCCAATTGAAAAGTTCAAGATGTTGTGTAAGAGCCACATCAAGCAAGAAAAAAAATAGTGTATTTATATGTAACAAATTAATTAGTCATTTGTAAACTTAAAGGTACAAATTAATAAAATAAAATCAATAAATAAAAAAAATTAAAGTGAGGTGACAATATTATTTACAATACATTTCTTTAATGAAATGTGTGTTTCTTGTTGTAATTTTAATTCATTTTTTAGAAGAAAATACGTAAAGTGAGCCTTTTTTGAAACATTTATAATATGCTTGCATCAATAATTATAATAAATCAAAAATTATAGCTTTATTTCTAATACTAAAAATTGAAAGCATATTTCATCACCTTTAAAAATAATTTTTAATTTTCTTATACGTTAAGAAATATTCCATTTATTTGAATTTTATTGAAAAACATAAAGAAATTCTCCCACCAACTGACATCTTTAAGAAATATAACGGTAAATACGCAAGAGTCGTGAGAGGTTAACGAAGCCAGATTTCCTCGTGTTTCAATGCGGCCCCATTTCACTTATGTGCCAACCAGTAATAACTATTATGATTTTTATTTCATTATAATTTTACAAATTATGGCAAAAAAACGAACTAATACGAAGCTCAAAATAAATCTTTGATAATTTTTTAAAATTTTTTCATTCAGGGATGTGAGGGATTGCACTAATCTCCCCACAGTCACAATCTCCCTACAATGTGGGGAGATTGTGAAATCACTCACATCCCTGAATGAAAAAATTATCAAATCATCACATCCCTGAATAAAAAATAAAAAAAAATTATCCCACACTGTGGGGAGATTAGTGCAATCCCTCAACAATCCTACAAACCATAAACGTCTGGTTTTGGTTGTATTTTTTCCCTTTACGTATACTTAATGGAATGTAAGGGTATGCATTAATCTCCCCACAGTGTGGGGTGATTCTGATCTCACATCCCTCACATTCCATTAAGTATACTTACAGGTAAGAAAATACAACCATAACCAGGCGTTTATGGTCTGTAACATTGTTCGAGATTGATGGGACCAATAACTTTCTTCAGTATTCTTCGATACTGAAATCTGTACTCAGGAGGGATTCCATAATGGACATTTCCAGAGTTGTGTAGCCTATTCCTTAATCCTGGTTCTTGACCCGAGTTTTTATGAGGGCTGCAAAACCAGGAACTCGCCAGTCCATTAGCATTTTGGCAACACTTCTGCACCTGCGAAGGCCAAAACTAATTTATTTCATTTCTAGTGGAGTATCTATCCTAAACTGGTATGGCCAGCTGGTATGTTAAAGATTCGTATATTTACAATTGTTTACATTTACAATAGTAGTTTATATGCTTACAATAGTTTATATATTTTGTATTAACAATAGTTTACATATTTACAATAGTTTATATATTTACCATAATTAAGCGGGTATTTTTTAGAGAACTTCAATATCACGAAGAGCATTTTTTTCTTTTAATATTTTTATTCGTCATAAGAAAATATATTATTTGAGTTTTTTTTTTTTTGCGAATACTTTTTCATATGTAATTATTTCAACTCTCCTAGCTTAGGTCGGAAAACAATAATAAAATATTACAAAATGGCCTGACATTAAAAAGATAAAATCTTACTTGCGTAATTGCGGTTTGCGCTATTTCTGACTAAGCGCAATGTTTGTAATACATTTGTATCCATAAGAAACTTTTTTTCATTTTTTTTAAATTAAAAAGCTTTATTTTTGAGGATTTAAAAACAAACTAACTAGTTCATATTTATAGTTCGAATTTCGAAAATTACAAATAAAATAATTTTCTCCTAACGTAGGTACTATCTCACGTCTAAATTTTTCACAAAATTAGTTTCAATTTTGAATATGTATCTTAAATTAAAAGCAAATCTCAGTTCATTGAATCAGATTATATGCAAGACTAATGCAATCATTTAAACGTACTGAAATTAGTACGTTTGATTGACATTTGTACGTTATAAGAAATGCTTAAAACAAGAATTTCGTCAGTTTGTTTACAAATGTTTAAACTGATATTATCCTAAAACATGGTTAATTAAATCCCTGTCCAAAACCAGTACCTCCGCCGTTCGTGATTTTTGCCTTGGTTCGGGTTTAATCCGCCATCAAACAGGCCCCGTGGGGTAAATGCCGCAGGATCGGGCCGAAAATATGGCATAAAATAAACAAAACAATGGTCCCTCGGCGTAGTCCCGGCGGGGGTAAATATTGGCCCGTCAAGTTATCGGGTAAACTAATCGCCTTAATGTAGATTGGGCACAGAGTGAAGATCTAAGCTGGGCACATATTGGCTTAATATTTTGTGTAAATGTGGCTTTATTAAGCCGATGATATGAGTTACGTAGGTCGCTTTGTGTTCACTTTTTAATTGCTTAATTGGGGGCTTTATTGATCCAACTGATCAGAGCGTGGGTTTTATGAGTGAAAGTTGTGCTTGCAGGTTGGCTAAAGAACGATTGCACTTCATTTTCACATAGAGTGTTTTATGGTTGCAGATTCTGACAAACAATAATATATTTATAGATACCATAATTTTATTTGATCCTCCTGTGTCCGTTTCAAAATAATTGAACGGGTTGTCTTTGGATATTTAGCCATGTCTCTATTACACATATAGTGCCCTTATACCAAAACTTCAACAATACGGAAGACTTTTAAACAGATAATTGACAGAGTTTCTTCTTGGGGTGAGAATAACTTGTGGAATTTAATGCTTCATGTACCTAACCGATCTGGTAACATCTTTTACGTTGAAATGAGAATTTAGTCTCCTTTAATGGAAGCAATCTTCCGAATATGCTTTCTATTGATATGCTTGGTGAACTCTAAATAATCAGCGCAGGCACGGAGCTCCATTGAAGGGATTCGAGTCCAGTTAGTAATAATTTAAAAGAAGCCTCTCAGGCTGCGAGGCGTAATGTATTGACCCCGCAGATACTTTAATAGTACACAGAAGCTGACAATGTACATATCACAAATGTGCCTCACTGTTGAGTTTGGCAGCCATTTCTGGTCTGGAGCCCCAACCTACTTAACAAGAACCCTTCACCCTGTGCGGAAACTTGCGGTCCGTTTGATAGATTACCGTCTCTTTACAAACGGATTGTACAAATATTTAAAGCACGAGCGTCAGGTAGGAATTCTATCAGAATTTCAATGAAAGATGCTCAGAAAAACTAGCAGGGTCTTTTCTAGACTAGTTCTTGATGAATAGCTCGGTTGTGGAACGATTTGCCGGTCTCTGTATTTCCTCCCGTCTTCTTAAAACCCACGTCAACTCCTTCCTCTCTTCAAAAAGAACCTTTAGACAGCATCCCTAAAGATCACATCACAGCTCCTAAGGAAAATTATTTTCCTCAGGGCCTCCTAGGTGAAGTGAGCGTGAAAAAAATAAAAATGATGTAAAATATATTAGTAAAGGGATTTCTTTGTTTTGTTAGTAAGACTTTTGGTGTAGCTTTGTAGACCTCCATCATAAATGAAAAAAGATCTAATATATCTTGAAGGCTTACATCCAATGCATCTTTTATTTACGCAATCCGATTAAATTATAATTAAAATGATTGTCAGTTGATCCTGGCAAGTTTCCAATATAGTCTCACTCGAGTGTGGGAATTTGACAGGAGAAAAAACTGTGCAACAATTTCACTTCGTGACAATCTTATTAAACTAAATAGTTCGTTAAAAATGGAATTTGCTTGGAAAACCGTCAAGGCAAGCTTTGTAAAAGGCTAATCGCTTATAAAAAAAATAGAGCGTCCACAAAAAGGTTGATTACATCGCCCCGAAAATTCCCAACGCGTCTTATGTTGCTGGAAGCACATAGCAAACTCTAACGAAATTCTACAAATATGCTGGAATTCGTAAGGGACAAATTTTATTAGAGTTTAAACAAATAAAATAATAGTATTTAGGTTACACAGTTTACAAAATGAGGAACTAAGATAGTCAAAAACAATTTTAACAGAATTTGACAGAATTACGAACTGGGAAAACCGAAAATAATGCAAGGCCAATGGAAACATTACAAATAAATTTAAGAAAGGGTCTATTTATTGTGCGAAATGATGGTGGGTTCAATATCTTCATCCTATTCTATTATTATATTTAGTATTTCGAAAACGTTTTACAAAGCTTCCGTAAGCTGCCAGGTCTCCTCGGCCATTTACCTCATTACTTTGGCAGTATGCCAGTCTCTTTAATTAAAATAACAAAAGAATTGTTCTTTGTTGTTTAACCTTTTCTTTTGGATTCTCAATACGGCTTTCCAGATATTTAATCCTTTTTATAAGATGGAGACATAGTTACCATAAAAAATCCGACCTGTTTGCAGTCCATAACTAGTGATGCAGACTACTTCCATCGCTATCTTGAAAAGGCAATGATTGTTATAAGTCTCACTTAAATTCTTATTGACTACCTACTCACAACTTAACTTCCTTTGAATTAATGAAAATTAAATAGTTACTTAGCAGTGTCGTACGAGTTAAATTATTTCTATCAATATTTCATTATTTCCAAATTACTTTAAGCAACCACGAGCAGAGAAACAAACGTTAACTTGTCATGCAATTTAGATCGAATCTTCCAATCAAAATACGACTGCAATTTCCTTTTCGAGATAACGAATCAACCTTACTCTCCACGCGAAGTTTTGAATTAACATTTGAATCAATGTTTTGCAACCAAAGTAGCGTGAAAACATGGGAAACTAACGTCTTGAATTAACAATTCAACTCTCAAAACTAATTGGTTGTTAATTTGGATCTATTATTTCGTTTCGATGGATTAACGAATAAACATTGTGAGCGAGTTTCTGATTAAACAAAGAAACGTTTCATGGTAATTTATTTTTGACTATGTTTTTATTATTGTTACAGTTGTTTTGGCTGTAAAGGTCATTTTCAAACTGTGGTCATACCACGTTTACACGACTTCTTTATATGATTCAATGTTACCTCCTCCCAATTAAAATTTGATAATGTCTTAAATGATTTATTTAAGACATCATCAAATTTAATTCAATATTATCAATGGTGACACCATTATAAAAAGAAAAAAGACATCAGATAATAATCTTCTGTGAGACGTTTTTGATAATTTCAGATAAAACTTTTTTTTTGAGTGTTAAATTTATAATTTATGTCTTTCTTTGAAAATCGATGGAAATATCATTACACAAAGTGACGGTAAAATAACAAATATAAGCAATAATTAGTCGCCTGAAATATCAATACAAATTGAAAATATATCTCGAGTAAAAATAAATGTCGCCAACGGGAATTGAACCCGTGCCTTCTGATGTCCGGTCAGATGTTCTGATACCGCTGAGCTATGTCGGCTTATTTCCAACCCGCCAAATAATTCAATATGTATAAGTACCCCAATAAACAATTACTGCTTATTATATTTGTTTCCACCTGTAAACAACCAACATCATTTTTGTAGGAAAGGCTTTGTTAGTCCTAAATTTTTCACTAGATGGCGTCGAGACATATCTTTATTTGTTAGTGAAATATTTTTGACTTGTAAAATATTATTATTCTTAATGATTATAAAACAAAGTTTTATGCATAGCATAAAGGATAACAAATAATTATAAGCAATAATTAGTTGCCAGAAATAAATTTGGTTGTTTACAGGTGGTAATTAATTTTGTGAATAATCCTATCAAAAACATATTTCCATTGTAATTTTTTGTCTTTGATCTTCTAAGCACCTCCCCTTTCCACCTCTCTCCCCCCCCCACTACTTCCATTTCTATCCACGCTTGTTTTTCTATACTTGATAATTTAGTTTTTACTACATTTAATGTCCCGACTAAGAGAAAATCGTACTCGAAACATATTGATTTTTTTTAAATAAAGATTATCATGGTAAAAACAAAGTGTTTTTAATTATTTTATTAATAAAATAGTGCAAAATATTTTATTTAATACGGTTTGTTAAGTTTTTTTTCTATAAAATAATCAGTAAGCACAATATTTTATTTTTTTAAGCGATGAATAGCAACTATCAGAGACATTTGTTTTGAAACATCGGACATTTTAGTAATACGTTCATTATAAATTATTTAAATAAACCCCATGGATAAATCAGTTTTCTAGGCCTGCCAAGGCAGATTCGACCTAAGGTCCGTCCATTACGCTGGGCAACGCGCTGAAATTTTTTTAACACGACTTCTTCACTTATGTCGTTAAGATTTCCACTTTATTTTTGAGATTTTTTAGGCAAATTCAACCGTATTCATTTTGATCGTGAATAAGGAGGAGCGTTTAATAATGTAGGTACTAATTCACTTAAAGTTTCTTCTAAAATGTCATCGAAACGTAAGAACCAAATAACTAAGGTATTTTTATCCTTCTATGATTCTGAGTTTGTAATCTAATGGTCGGCAAATAACTGAAACACTTAAACTTTGCAAGTGTGATTTTTCTCGCAGCAAGCATTCCTTTGTGGACGTTTTCGTGGAGGCATGCGGAACATTTCATTCACCGGACAGGAAAATTCCTTAAAAGATTTTCCAAAAATAAAACTCAGCCATTACATCTAGCGCGGCTTTTCACGGTTGTGCATTCCTACTGTATGCTAATGCTGGGAGGGAAAAGTTCATGAAAACGTTTGCAGGCGTTAGTAAGCAAACATTGGTTAAGCATTTTAGAGATGGTGTTCTGTTTTTCATAGGTCGCTTTTGCCTGTCTGAAATGTTGTAGTTATATTGCTATGAAGAAAGTTTTATTTCCCATCACGTAAAAATATTTGTGCGATGTTTTTCAGGATACAAAACGGCATTTAGACTTAAACAATTAGTAAGAATGTAAGTAAATTAAATCTAAGATATAGTTCTAGACAATATTATTAATTTTGATTTTTAAATCTGAGGTCGAAAAATATGACGTTTAATAATTGGGTCCCAATAGTCTAGTGACAGAGATCCTGGGTTCGATTCCTATTTGTAACCGTTTCTTTGTATTTTTGTGTTTTGTTCTATTTCCTGTTTCATTTTTATTTGTTGGGATAATCTTTTTTTAAATTATATACTATTTTGACGGCCGGCATAGTCCAGTGGTAACGCATTGGACTGCCATTCCGAAGGTCGCGGGTTCGAACCCGGCGTGCGCAAACAAATTTTATTTGATTAATTTGTGTTATTTCACAATTAATTAATTAAAATAATATATAGTATATTTGCGGCACGTTCCAGAGTGGAAGATACTACCAGTATCGCCCTGGTGTAAGACCACCATTCAGAATTGAAACGTTGCTCCAAATGGCTTTAGCCGTGTTTAGTGACTAGATCTGAATAGCCAGGTACTTCCCCACCTTCCTCTTTCCCTTCCCCAATTACCTTCAGCCTCACAACATCCCCCAATTGGGGATGCCATAGTCTCACTGGCTCCAGACGGGAGCAGTTGGGACTCTTGTGAGGTATTCACTATAAAAAATAAAAAAAAATAAAAAAAAAATGTTGTTGGGAAAAACCTTAAAAAAAATTAAAAAATTAAGCATTTATTTAGACTTGTAAAAAAAGTCTATTGGTATCTCATCTAAATATAAATTGGATATATTTATTCGAGACACTATAAAGGTTAGAAACAAATCCATTAGAACTTTCTTATCATTTAAAAAGGTGTCTGCCAAAAATAATGGAAGAATTAGTTGTAAGATAAAATTATCAATTCTGAATCTGAAAATTGACGTTAAATAATTAGGTCTCGATGGTCGAGTGGCTAAGACGCTGTCCCATTAAGACAGATATCTTGGGTTCGAATTCTAGTTGTGACCGTTATCTTTTTTTTCTGTGTCTTGTTCTGCTTCATGTTTCGTTTTTATTTGTTAGTATTATCTTCTTCTTCAATAAATGGAATATAAATTATAATTTAAACTCTTATATTAGACACAATCTGCTCCCTCAGCGGTCTTAGTAGACACTGGCTTATAAATGAGCATAATAGTAGACAATGGCTAAAAATCAGCATAATAGTAGACAATAGCATATTAATTAGGATAATAGTAGACACTGGCTTATAAATTAGCATAATAGTAGACACTGGCTTATAAATAAGTATAATTGTCGACACCGGCTTATAAATCAACATAATAGTAAACACTGGCTTATAAATGAGCATAATAGTAGACACTGGCTTATAAATCAGTATAATTGTAGACACCGGCTAATAAATCAGCATAATAGTAAACACTGGCTTATAAATGAGTATAATAGTAGACACTGGTTTATAAATTAGCATATACATCAGCCTAATAGAAGACACTGACTTTTAAATCAGCATAGTAGTAGACACTGGCTTATAAATCAGCATAATAGTAGACATTGGCTTATAAATCAGCATAATAGTAGACACTGGCTTAATGGGTTTGGTACAGCCTTCAAGCATGGGGCATGCACCGATACTGGTTTATTGACCTCCTCATATTTATAAAATAACTACTTAACTAAAAATTATGAAATTATAAACACTGGGCGTCCCCTTTACTACTGAAATTTAAAATAATTACCTTTGGCTTTCACAAATAGTTGAGAGAAACTCTCTAATGTTCAGCGAGGCGAATTTTCATAACGTCGTTTTAATAGTATCATGTTTTGCTTTCGAGGGACGTTATCTTCGTAGAAATCTCTAATAGGTACTCTTCTCATTATCTTTGATAAAAAAAGCTTTAGAAATAGCCAATTAAATTTAAATCTTTACGACAACGTAATCACAAAATTTAGGAAGAAGAAAAATTCACCATAATTTATTTTACATAAGAGATGATTTTTGTTAACTGACACATTATATTTCTATGTCTGGCGACTTAACACATTGAATGATCGCTGTTCTTATGTAAATTCTAACTCCTTTTAAGATGCACTCTGATGACTTCTTTGGTCGAGGGGTAAATCTTCCGATTATGTAACCGGTAGCTGCAAGTTCGAAACTCGGCATGCCCAAGTAAATGATATTTAACTAATTTTTGATAATATTTATTATATTTGGACTATTTGTATAGTGCCGTCATTGTGCAAAATTACTTCAAGGGCGCTGTAAAAATATATAATTCATTTTTAGAATGACTTATGTTATTACTAACTATACATGGAGATAATATACAGTACCATACTTACCTTGTAGGTCACTTAAGGTTAGCACTTAAATAACATTAACTAATTGTTTTTTAGTGAAATTTAGATACAAGATTTAGGACATAAATCTGATATAATTGGATTTTCTCGCAAGAATGGTATATTTAATTTTAGGGTATGACAGTTTAAAATTGATTTTTTTTAGTTTAGACCTGAATTTTGTTGGACTTGTTATGAATCTTTAGTATTATTTTTTTGGTAAAATAATATTTAAGACAAGATTTTTTATGCATAGCACAAAGGGTAACAATTATTTTGCAAGCAATAATTATTAGCCTGAAACACTCATCCACATTGAAAAATCTCCTGATAAAAGATACATGACGACAACGGGACTAAAAGATAATAATAATAATAATAATAATTAAAAACGTTTATTTGTCAATAATTTTTTACATGTTTGCATATAGTTTGTACACATACATTTAGATGATTATATTGCCAAAAGGGCAACTGCTCAGCTGTACATTCCGGATTTCTCCGGGAATGTAGCTGGTTTTCAGCAGTGCCTTTAATATAATGTGTTATAAATCGATAAATACAAATTTCTTTAAAATAAAATAAAATATAAATTCAGGATTAAATTTACATAAAATACATAGATAAAATAAAAAAAAATAATAATAACAAGTAGGTGTCCCTTTCATTTTAAATTCGATCAATGATGATGTTGTGCGGTTGACTGTGCTGTCAGCAACCATTCGCTGCAGAGCTTCTTAAAGCACTGCAACGATGTTGTTGTTCGAATAGGCAGTGGTATTTTATTCCAAAGTTTTGACGATGAGTAGCTAAAACTACCCTCAAAAACAGCAGTTTTATGTTTGGGGAGAACAAGTAAATGGTCTCTTTGGCGTGTACTATGTGCATGTGAGTCACGGGACCACTGCAGTCTGTCAAACAGATAGGAAGGAACCTTTGAATTCATCAAGTTGAACAGTTGACACATTTGATGTAACTTCCTTCTGTTCGACATATTCAGTATTCGATGCCGATAGAGGTAAGGCGAGATATGCTCGCGTCTCGGGACATTATAGCAATATCGGACACATGCATTTTGGACTCGTTGTACTTGTTTTTGGTTTTTTTTCAATAAAGATGGACCGTAAACTGAGTCTCCATAGTCCAATATTGAGAGAACAAGACTATCAGTAATAATCTTGCGTAGTTTCACTGATATGTTATCTCTTATATTGTACAATAGACGAAGCCTCGAGTAGCACCACTGTGACCTGTTTTTAACATGTTCATCATACCTCAATCCACCGTCCACCATTATTCCAAGGTTGCGCGCAGCATCAACAAAGGGAACGGTGGTTTCATGTATTTTTACAACATGTCCTCCATTTTTTACGCATGATATTTTTTGCTTAGTTCCCATTAATAAAGCAACAGTTTTTTGAGGATTGAGAAGTAACGCGTGCTCCTTTGCCCAACTGCAAACTCTACGTAGGTCACCATTTACCATATCCACTGCCACATGAGTTTTACTTACGTCAAACGATAAATATAGTTGTGTGTCATCAGCATACATGTGCGAACCACAGTGTTCAATAGATTGCATCATGTCAGCGGTATATATAGCAAAAAGCAATGGCCCTAGTATCGATCCCTGGGGTACCCCTCTTGTTATTATAATGTCAGATGAATATTTTAGAGTCCCATTACTATCCTTGCAAACTGTGCGCTGAGTTCTATCTTTGAAGTAATTTTGAAACCATTTTATTGCTTCATCGTCAAAACCAAAGTAACGCAACTTTGCAATAAGTAATGGAATGCTCAGTAAGTCAAATGCCTTAGAGAAGTCCAGCAGAACTAGTATCGAGGCTTTGCCTGCATCAGTGGAGGCAAGAATATCATCTGTAATACATTGCAGAGCTGTTGTAGTGCTGTGGCCTTTACGAAACCCCGATTGATGACGAGGTATAATCCCGCATGTTTCAGCGTAGACTACTGTTTGCTCAAACACAACTTTTTCGAGTACCTTGGATAATGCTGGTAATATGCTAATCGGTCTGAGATCACTAATACTTGAAATTGGTTTCTTTTTCGGAATTGGTGTGACTAAACCATTTTTTCACAGTGCTGGAACTATACCTGTCCGTAATGATTGGTTAATAATGGTTGTTATAGTGCTGAGTGCATACGGAAGTATGAGTTTAATCATTGAGATACTTATTTTATCGCAACCGATAGCGTTTGATTTGATAGTATGAATGTGTTTTGATATTGTAGTTTCATCAACTATTTGAAGTGAAAATGATTTTGCTATAGAGTGATTTTGTGTATTATAATGGTTGACTAAAATTGGACTATGTTCTAGATTTTGACTGTGATTAATAAAATGATTATTTATGGCTTCTGGGTCATTTAAATGTGTTGGTATATCTCCGACTTTGTCTTTAACATGAAGGCAATTTTCTAAAGATTTCCAGAGTTTTTTTGAGTCATGTACATTATTATTGATGTTATATTCAAAAAATGCTTTTTTTTCTCTTTTCATGGAAGAGGTTACTAGATTTCGTAATTGTTTATAATAAGTGTAGTGTGAGTCTAATTTTGATTTTAAATACCTGATATACGCGCGATCTCGAATTTTCATCATATATTTAATGACATCTGTTATCCAAGGTTTGTGTTTGTCTTTAATGGTTATTGTCTGTTTTGGTGCATGCGTATCGTAGATATTCAATACGTACGCATTGAAGTGTGTGACCATACTGTCAACATCATTCAAAGCGCTTATGTGTTGCCATGGCCCGTTAGCCAAATCGGCATTTAGCCTATTCATGTCTATGTCTTTAGTGTTTCTGTAAGTTATTGTTTTTGGTATATATTTTGGTTTTGAAAATTTTAAGTCGCATATAACTAAACCATGGTCGCTTATAGTTTTATAATGGTAAATTTGTGTACGTGTAACTATTTCAGGTTTATTAGTGAATACCACATCTATAAGTGTCGAGGAAGTACCTGTTACTCTTGTTGGTTCGTTTACAGTTGGCGACATATTAAATGCTTGCAATGCATCTATTAACTTTTTTGCATCCGGTTCCTGTTTGTTTAATAAGTTTATATTTAAATCGCCAAGTAAAAAAAGTGTTTCACACTGAAACATGTGGTCAGATAAGTTATCACTGATACAATCGATTGCGTCATTGACGAGGTTTTTACTAGTTCTGTATGCTGTGCCTAAACATATATCGATATTCGGAGCCTTAATTTTAAGCCACATTTGTTCCAAGTACTTGTTTTCGTGTGGTAGTATAACGCTTGATCATTCACGACGTACATAGAAACCAACACCTCCCCCACGTTTAGGACGAGGGGAAAGATATAAGTTATAACCCGGAATTGCTCTATCAGTTGTACCTCTGCTTGCATCAATCCAAGTTTCGTTCAAGGCTAATGCATCGATTTCGTGTTCTCTAATATAGATACATAGATCATCAAAGCCTGTACCAAGCGATTGTGCATTTAGAAAACCAATAGTCAGTCTACGTTTTTTATTATTATTTGGAGCCATTTATGTAATATGCAATCATCTTGAATGGTAAAGACAAGATATTGTAATATACAGTATTTGAACATAGAGAAGTTGAATGAAATAACAACATGGATAATTTAAGCAAACACAGCACAAGATTTAAATAATCTGGAGGTAATAAATAAAACATAAGGTTTTTAGCGCATGAGAAGTTAATGTAATGAACGTGTAGGAATTGTAAGATAAAGAGACATAAGAATAGAACAGAAAAAATAAAGTTGGAACTCAATACCACTGCCCGTCCGGTAAAATTAATAATATAATATGGTTGCCATAATGTCGCACTACGCGCATAACAACAGCAATATAATAAATCGAGATCATCAATATTGGTAATACTTCGTATATTCTGGTGTACAATTTTTAGACTGTACGATTCCCAACAGTATTTATTTATGTCTTTAGGATTATCAACTACATAATTGTTGCATGTGAGCATAGATTCATCGGGAATTTCAAAAGAATGTTGGATCATTTTTAGAGTAAGTTATCTGTAAGTAAACCCACACGGTAATATTAATTTGGGATGGTAAATTTATGTTTTTGATGTGTGAACAAAGAGTACATAAGTTTGGTTGCTCAGTTATCGACATAAAATAATATACATAAATTATTGTAATACATAAATTGTGAGAAAACATTAGCCATTTCATGTTCTTCGAATGGTACAAATAAAAATTGAAATTGGTATTAGTGGTGAATTGAGGGTTAGCTAGTAATTTCTTACAATAAGGAAGTAAAGTAGCGGGGTCAGAGAGACACAATGATATAGTTGTAAATTTGTCATACAAGAATTTCCTGATAATGTGTGGGTAATATAAATGCACCACGATGTTAATAATTAAATTATTAATTGAAATGTCTGACATCGTGCTTATTTGGGGATTGAACAATGCAATATTGTAGTATTTTTTTGAAAGGAATAGAAATATCATGAAATATAGGAACACTCTGATTAACATTTTGAAAAGGGATACAGGTAGTATGGGTATGATTGCATTTGTGAGTCATAGTGCAAGTAAGATATTCTCAGAGGTGATATGTATAGCTCTCGATTCCGTGGTTTGGCGTATATATACTCGTCCCGCTTTTACCCATACGAATGCAAATTTTTTATCAATAGCCGTCTTCTTCGCTAGGTAAAGTAGGCGTTTATTTGTTGAAGTCAGGTGTTCCGATATATATACCGGCGTGCGCGGTCCGGAGAGTCCTATTGAGGTCGTGTTGAGTTTGTCTTCCTTAGTCACAGCATTCATATTGTACCTTTTTACATCGTTTAAAAAGACATCTCTTACGTGAACGTGCTTAAACCGCACAATTATAGGTCTGGTTTTTTGGGGGATTGTCTTACCCGGAGACCTATAGCTGGTCTCAATGTCATTTTTCGTAGTGTTTGTTTTTATTTCTTGATTTATGTTAAATAAAATATTTGCCAAATTCTCACCTTCAACCTCCGGTATACCTCTTATTTCGGCGGCAAAATTTTTTTGTTGCCGATCTTGATCGTCGATCTTTAATTCGAGCATAGTTAGTTTTGCCTCGAGTTCTGTGTTTTTTTTTTGAACGGAGTCTATGCTTTGTAGTTTTATCAGAGAATTTTTAAAGTCTTCTTCAAACCCCTCCATTTTGCTATTAAAGAATGTTAGCGAGGCCTTGAAGTCCTTGAATTCATCGAACATTTCGTATAATTTCGTCTGGACATTCTTGAATCCCTGTAGCTCAGTCTTGATTTGACGTAATTCATGTGTAATTAGGTCGAGCTGTGTTTCACCTACTTTAGTGGTGCTGGCCGCTGTGGTCTCCTTACTGGAAATAGAAGTAGAACGCGCCGTACTGCGCGTTTCCGTCTTGCAGCCAGTGCATTTGGTATTATTGCGTTTTTCTTGGGAGAGTTTTCGGTAATGACCTTCACTTACGCCACCGCAGGCGAAATGTAGACTCTCCTTGCAGGAGGAGCACCAGAACATTGATTCCCTCGTGAGTATGGGTTCCGGGCACTTGCTGCAGGTGGTGCTCTCCATATTACAGGGAGTTATTATGTATTACACTGAACAATCGACACAGAAACTGAGTTGTAAAAAAAATTATATTTTAGTATTACAGTTTTGAAGGATTTGTATTAGAATATTATATTTAGTTTATTTTGTTGTTGGATTTAATATCACATTTATTTGTAAAATTACAGTATATATTTGATTTAGTATTGGATTTATTTTGTATGATTTATTGGATTGCCATCTGTTGGACAAAATGTAAATCAAACTTCACAACGTAAAAAATAAAAAATAAATGCTTACTCTGGGTTTCGAACTCACGTCCCAGGAAGGTAGATCGGAATGTGTCGGCGCCTCTCACCACGCTGCCAAGTACCGATACACAATTAGCGTGATTTAATCCAATATAACTGGTAAACTTGCGAAATAGTCGTACAAAGGTCTAAATTGTGGTTTAGTTGTATGACACTTATATAACGACTGTTTTTTTTTAAAAATAAATCATGAAATTCACGTTCGCGCACAACGGGTTCACTGGTTTAGTAGTAATTATTTTTAATGTTTGTTATTTAGATTCACTTTTCACTATGTTTATTACGATTGTTTGTTACCTTCTTTTGTATGTCAGAAGGTGTTGATATAAAACACAAATTTAATGTCGGTTTGTCGTTTTTTAGAATAGCGCAGCTCACAGATAGTGCGCAAACGCAAAAATGATTATATTCACTTGAATTCTAACTTTAATTCTAACTTTAAGATTGTTTTATTTTTAAATTAGTTTATAGTAAAGATACATGACGCCAACGCCAAACGGGATGAATCTTAGTTCCGGAGGGAGTTTATTCCAAGCCTTCGGCCCAGATACTCCAAAAGCACGATCACCAAACTTAATAACTGGCTTGCGCTAAGGTTAGATCAGTCTGCCTACAGCTGCTGATGTTGCTGATCTAAAAGTTGACTGCCTCAGACCAGTGTTTTCCGGGATGCATAGTTCAGATATGTAGGGTAGGGCCATTTCATTGATCGATTTAAACACCATCCAGCAACGTTTGTACTGGATTCTTTCTGGGATCTTGAGCCAGTGGAGGTTACGAAGGTACTTTGAAACTTTGATACTTTGGGCGATTTTTTTTCGTAATTAATTCAGTTAAAATAACATATAGTATATTTGCTGCACGTTTAATAGTGGAAGATGCTCTGAATATGGTTCTGGTGAAAGACCACCATTTAGAATTGAAACTTCCTTGTGCAAGTACATTTAAAAAAGAAAATACGTAATTCTTGTCATATTGTGTTTTGTCTTGCTTACTTTTTTCTACGTTTCTATCCCCTTTATTTGTAATTGAGCATAATCTACTCATATTTTATCAATGTGTTGGTGGGTAAGTACCTTATATCTTTGTGTTTATGTGTATATCCCTGTTTGTTTCCTTTTTTGTTTTTTCTTGATTGTTTTACTTAACCTCCTTTTTTCTATTTTTTGTAATTTTTTGTATGTGAAACCTATAATTATGATATCAAAATATCAATGTAAAATTGTAAGTATTAACTCCTACCTATGTATTGCAAGTTTCTTCCGTCATCCAATGAATTTTGTAACTCATCGGGATTACTCTATCAAGAAATAATAAAAATAAAAACAAATATACCTACTGACTAATCGCTGAAATTTTTCAATCCCACTAATTTGACTGTTCTACGTGTAAAATGTATTGCATCGGACTAGCCAATTAACATATTGAAAACAAACAATTTGCAATGTATTTCATTCAGGACTTCAACAAATATTTTCAAACAATGTCATGTTTCCGTTTATCTCTGTTAACATAACAGACGCTGTAATATTTGCGCAGTGAGATACATTTACCAGTTACTCCAGTGTACTACATAGAACATATTATTACATTATGTATGTCAGAGATACAAGTAGATACATTAATATTATTATGTCTTTCATCCAAGTACGTACGATTTTATCAGTTCTCGGTGGTCTCTTGAAGTAGTTGATTGTAGTGGTGTTGGAAAGTACCCGTGGTTCGTTTTATGCTTCTTGAATGGAATAATTTCTTTCAAAATAAAGAGAATGACTTTCAGACTACTAGTAAAATTTTATCATGGATGATATCTTTATTCATGTAAATTAACCTAAGAACGAAGATACAAAGCTCTACTCTTGTCAAAGCGCAAAAAGCCTTAATTAAAGTTATCAGCGTCATTGATCCCTTCGGCACCGGTGCGTATCGGGATACACACCAAACGCGCGCCTAACATTTGTACACAGTTGACACTTGTCACATGAGAACGGGTCGCTTCTACGATTCGTTCTTCAGTTCAACAGCTCGGCTGTGGAACGAACTGCCGGCCTCTGTGTTTCCTCCCTCCTACAACATGGGACTCTTCAAGACCCATGTTCTCTCCTTCCTCTCCACAAAAAGACCCTCCACACAGCATCCCCAAAGATGACATAGGCCCTGAGGGAAATTATTTTCTTCAGGGCCTCCTGTGTGGAGTAAATATAAAAAAAAAATTTAAAAAAAATCACAAAAAAACCTTACAGATTCTCGACAATACAGTTATTTAAGGACTTCACCGTACTGAACATACAGCTACTTTACATAAAAATCATAACTCTATATTAACAAAAAGCCAAACTTAACCATCATACTATACAACACAATTACGAAACAAGAAAAAGACATTAACACATGACCCTGAAGATAAATACCACCTATGGACAAAGACATTTTCATAATCTGGCCTAAAAATTTTCAATTTAATGGAAACAGATATTAAAGACCTGGCAACAAGTGTAAATATAAGACACAAAATCCACACATGGTTAGTCAACAAAGGCATTGTATACTGCGGACAGATAACATCTACAATACCATAAATTATAGCACACTCCACGCCTGAATTTTTCTCTTTTGTTCTCATTCATTTAATTGTATTTTCATTGTTTCTTATGTTTTTTTTTTAAATTTTTATCTATCTAATTATTTTTCTTTTTTATTTATCTTTTCTATATATTTCTTTGATTCTATGTAAATTCGCACTATCTAAAATTAGACCAAACTCCCGCCACCTCAAAACAGGCTCAGCCTAGTGAGGTGGATTGTACCAAAAAATAATGTATGTTAATTTATTGGTTTAAATAATTAAAACAAAAAAAAGATTCCCATGTTTTGAAGCTGAATGTAGAATGGAGGCAAAGTACCGGAGAAAAAGAAGAACCTAGTTATTCACACATGGTCACCAAACACGGCTAAAGCCATTTCAAGCAACTTTTCATTTCTGGATGTTAGTCTATTATCAGGGTGGTACTGAGGGTATCTTCCGCTATGAAACGTGCCGTAAAAATGCTGTAATTAATTATTAATTTATTAAATAAATGAAACGAAAATACTTGGTTTTAAGTCACTTTATTGATATATTTAACTGTCTACCGGTTTCGGTACCTCCGTACCATCATCAGGACTGTTATAAATATAATTTTAATAACAAAGATTAATTTTATTACATTCCCACAAAATGTAAGGTCACAATGCGTTTGCTTCTGTTGAAAAATTAATTAATTATAAATAATACAAATTAATTAGATAAAATTAACTCGTGCACGCCGGAATTTGAACCAGCGATCTCAAGATTATCAAGTCGATGGCCTTGTCCCTCGACCACGGAGCCTTCAAGCGATGGTAAGTTCTGACTTACCTAATAGTAATTAATGCTTGGATTTGACTGGTACTGATCATTTTCACAAAATCGAGCCTGTAGAATAAAAATTACTCTAGTGAACGGTATTAGCAAAATAATATTATGATTATCAAATTTCCTTGTAAAAACTATGAAATAGATTAAGAAGAAATGGCAAATTTAATTTATTGTTTTGTTAACATGTTAAATACAAATTAATGGTATTAGAATTATAGGTATCGTTTTCAATTAAGAAATGATGTTTTAAGTGATTTTACTACAGCTCAAGGTGAATCCATTTTACAAGGATTTTAAAATTTATTTAATCATATATTAGTATTTAAATTTAAAAATATTTGTTTCATCTAAGTATAAATATATAATGATATATGTTACTTGGTGTTAATTAATATCTCATTAATCGAGACTAACTTTTGTTTAGGAAGGCAGTATCATGAGGAGTTGCGCACATCAAATAATTTCGGGAATACTGCCATACATAATATATAGACATTCAAAATGAGCAAACATTTAAAAAAATAATACTAAATACCTACGGCATTTCTTTTATATATATAATTCGCTTTTAAGACTGGTGTTATATATGTTTCCCTACTAGGTATATATTATTATTTACAAAACAGAACTTGTGTCATAATATATTACTAATGAAAGAAAGGATTTTCACTTATTTGGTATTTCATAAAATTCTAAATCATGCATTTGACAGTCCAGAATTGCTTGCAATGAAAAACTTCGGATTCCACTACGTAATACTAGAAGTTGCGATTTATTTCAGTGCGAAAATTCTGGTACTAACTACCACATGTTTTCCTCATTGCTCAGAATACTTAAAGAAATAATTATATCGAGTCATTGGACATCTTTAATTTATCATATACAAAATACAAAAAGATTGTTACTGAGACAGTTTAGTTATCTATAGTAAATGTATAGTAAATGTATACCATATTAATGTATAATTTAAGCTTTTCATATTTAAAAGCTCCTAAACAGGGCGTAAATAAAGTAATAAATAATAAATACAAAAAACATATTTTTTAAATAACTTACTAACAAACTGTTGGTTTGGGAAGTAAAAGAAGTAATAGGTTTAAATTTTTCCTTGTCCCTTTGTTGGAGATAATTAATGCATTCGTAGATTTTTTATTGAATTTGAATAGAATGTATCAGAAGAATGTTCAACTCAACTCTTCAGAATACCTAAGGTACCAAGCGCCAGTTGATTAACAGAAATTTAACAATTTATCAAATTTCATCAAAGTTATTTTAAGGCGCATAATGAAATAATAACAGAAATTGAATGAAAACTTGAAACAACCCGTCCTTAGAATATTAAATTAGAACGTTATTTAACCTCAATTATTCTTTTTTACAAAACCAATTAAAGATTATTACTAGCTAAATTACTATTATTATTAATTTCATTTTCTATTTAATTTTTAATTTTTTTTAATCTCTTTTTATTTATTTTACTTTATGTAAATATTATTTGTACTTATATCCTCTATGGGATGTGTGGGATTGCACTAACCTCCCCACATCCTGGAATAAAGAATTTATTATTATTATTTATTACTAGCGTTTGTTAGAGTGCTTTATTTAAGTCTATGTTTAAAATACAATCAATGATTTATATTTTGAAAGAAAAATGCACTCGAAATTGTCAAAGCATGGTCAAATAAAATTCTTACAACATTTTATTGTTTTGTCGGAAATTCTGGAGAGTGAATTGGTTTTTTATGGCAACATTCTCAGAAGGAAGAAAAAAAAAGTTTGACAATTCAATTTCCAACTACCGGCAGGATATCACTTGCCCCGGCATAAAGGAAAATATGGCCGCAGTGGCAACATGGTATTGGAATAGAAATTCTTACCCATTGGCTATTTTGCTATGGAAATTGCCAGAGTTCAGGGTGGCCACAAGAATAAAAACTTTGTTACTGATCAAATCAATGACCGTAATGCATTATATTATTGAGAAAAATAAAAAAGGCTTTGGATATACGGCCAAAATCTGGAGTGGCAGTAAAATTTTATTCATTACATTCATGTGTCAGTTTTCCTTGACAAACAATGAACACTACATGTTATGTAGGGCTTTACATACAGTTTTTTTTAATTATCGCCATTTTCCTCTTATTTTAAAAGTCAAGTGTATCATGAAGTATCAAAATTTTACTTAAAGACTTGTGAAAAGTAGATGAGGTGGTTTTGTGAAATCTCATGAAAACAGTGACTTTCCTCTTATTTTGAAGGCCAAGCGTGCGAAATTTTATCGATCACAGAATATCGATAGATTTATTAAAGATAACTGTAGATTAGTATAAAAATCAAATCAATATAGGCTACCCGCCGGACCATTTTTAGTTATTGATAAATTTCGCTCATAACCTCATAAAAAAACATTATTTTATTTTTAATGTAAATTTATAAAATGTGTTGTTCAAGCAATATGTATGGGATTAGAAGGTACGCATTCGCAAAGACTTGGTGGATAGGAAACCTCAATATCAAATCCATCAATCGTCCCTTCTATAGCAATCTCAAAATATCACCATGACCGGTATAATTGTTGCAAGTTGTCAATTAAAGTGACAGTATACTCGTTTGGAAAGAAATAGAGCCAATTGTAAATTAATACCTCAGACAGGGCCGATTGGTGTACAGTGTACGTGTACAGTATACAGTATAAGAACAACCGCGGAATACAATATTTGATTTTATACTATTCATTTTACAAGTGAAGCATCTAGAATCTGGCAGACGTTGTGGCCCTAACTTTGACGGTGAGTCCTTTTTTCTTATAATCCAATCTGAGCTTATCTTGTGTTCCAGAAGCCCAGATTTAAAACACTGAGGACTACTGTCTATCAGGTTTAGCGGATACATAAATCTGATTTTTTTTGTGTTGCATAGGGTTTATTAGAGCATCATCTTCTAACACCAACTAATCCTTCTTCACAGTTTTGCGATACTATGTATGTTCGGCTTTCATTGACAGCGAATAAGTTGAAATATCGTCGTGCGAACCCTGTGCGAATAATGCGCTAGGAATGAAAATACATTTTCAGAAACGTTTCGTGCTAAGCGCAAAATATTTACTGAAGATTCCAAGCGCTCTGTATAAAATTCAACTTTTTAAGAAACCAAATACGGAAAAGGAATTCTATACAAAAGTTTCTTTTTGAAAATGAAATCATTTGAAGTCGCCGGCGAATGGAAAATGATAGTGTCGTATTAACACGAAAAAATTTGCAAAAACTACACTAAAAAATAAAAGTTGTTAATCGAGATCTGTTCGAACTAAATTTTATTTTCTTTTTGCCTCTCCTGTTAGAGATTGGCTATAATTAGGTCAATCACTACCCCGACTCTACATAAACCATCCTCTTTCTTATATCCTACCTCACTATTTTCATCACCCTCATAATAATGTATATCTTCTTCTGAACTGGGAGTACCATAGGTTACAAGCTCTGCAAGTGCAGTAATTACATTTGTTTTGAGAATTGGAACAAATTGCTTAAGAGTTCTACTATAGAATTTGGCAGCCACCTCTGGCCTGGAGCTCCAAAATATTTGTCAAAATAACTTTTTGCTCTACGTAGAAGTGGGCGGTTTATTTTATAAGATTCCCTTATTTTAACAAACGGATAGCAATCTTTTGGGCACTGGCATCGATGATCAATTATTTAAAAAAATAAGTGGCCGTTTTAATTTTTTTAAAACCGTTCAAGAAAAAAATCATTAAAAACGAGTGAAAAATCAATGTGGAACATTTCAAGTTTCACATTAGAAGTTCTCAGCAAATGAGAAAGTAGCTTGCTCTTTTAAATAATGCATTTAATGAACATGTGTAAGAATTTTTTTTTATTTATTATTATGTAAATCTCGAACAAGAGTCCTAACTGCGTCAAACAGCTTAGAGCCAGTGAGACTATAGCATCTCCAATTGGGGTATCTTGTGTGGTTAAAGGTAGTGGAGAGAAGAAGGAGTTGGGAAAGAGGAAGTTGGGGCACTACCTCGCTATTTAGATCTGGTTACCAAACATGGCTAAAGCCGATTAATGCAACGTTTCAATTCTGAATTGCGGTTTTCCACCCGGGCGATACTGAGAGTATCTTCCACTTTGGAATGTGTCGCAAGTATAAATATTATTTTTTATGGCACAGTCTGTCTTTGCCGATAGAGAAACAATAGCGCGTGTAGCTTGTACGACCAACAGATAGAATTGTTTTTTTTTTTAATGTTGTTTTACTTGTCACAGGTGACATTTATATAATATAGGTATATAAAAACACACGCGTATTCAAATGCAACTTTGTGTCAAAATGTTGAAGCAATCGTTGAAAAACTTTCAGCTATATTAAGGACGGGTTGTTTCGGAGAATTTGAACAATTCATCAAATTTCAACGTTCATTTTCAAGTTCTGTGAAAGATTTTTTCAAATTCTGTTCTTATTTCAGTTCTGTCAAGCAACTAGCCTATAATGATATAAAAACAGAACTTGAATAGGACTTTCACAGAACCCGAAAATGAACGCTGAAATTTGGTGAATTGTTCAAATTCTCCGAAACAACCCGTCCTTAGATTTTGAATAAACGAACATTTTCATTTATATTTGAAGTTGTGAAATAACAAAAATTAACCACTACCTTTGGCTAACTAGTAGAGGGTCTTACCCCTCAACCACGAAAGCCGTCATGTATGGGTTATCTGTGGGTTTACTGAGGGAACTACCCTTGGAAGAATTTAGGTAAGGGTTGAATTACATCCTAATACTCATCATTGGCCACTGTGAGGTTTACTAACTACTAACACTTTTTTCATGATCTGCGCATGCGGAAAATAAATGTTCCCTGGTGACATTTCTTGGTGAGAGATATGGAATCCTCTTTTATCACGTGACACGTGATACAAATAATGAAAATTCAAGCCGGTAGAATTTGACCCTCTAATAGAGTGAGTTTTTGAGAGAATAAAGTGAGATCTTTTTACCTTAAAATTTCCCTTTTTTATTGTTTCTTAGCATGTGTTATAAAAAAATAATCAAACTTCATAAAAAAAATAATGAGGTGTTAATATTAATATTAGTAGGGTTCCTACCAAAACACCGCCGTACGGTGTACGTCCGTACTCCTTTAAGCATACTTTCGTATGGACGCAGACGGTACGGCAACAAGGTTAATATTTTTATAGTATTACTGTTATAGTCCAGTCAGTGGGGAGTTTTACCTTGCAAAAGGTTAGGTAGTAGCGATTTTGATATATGTTGTTAAGATTGGGACTCTAAAGAAAAAAAAAAGTTTTCGACCTTGGGAGGGTCGAGCTCGATCCGCCATCTTGGATTGAAGGTGCCAAAATTTGTTTTTTTTTAAATAATTGTGAAGTGGTCGTTTTTACAACCAAGTTGTTTAGCGCAAACTTAAAGACAACTAAATTACCTACATTTTTTGTGGAAAGTTTTTTTTTGTAAGTCTAATAGGTAACGAGTTACAGTGGCGGAAATGTGAATATTTTTCAAAAAAGTGATGAAATTCCCAACTTTGTAATTTTTGGGGGTTATTCATTACATAATTATAATAATTTTGTTAACTCATTTCCACACCACCATGAGGTAGAGAACATTGCGCATTTTTTTTATTGTGGTATCCCCAGTAGGTCAACTCCACAGATATAAGTCTCATAATCTTAAGGTCGTGAGTTCATTCCTCACCCGGGGCATATCTTTTTAGAATGTCACAGCGGTGCTGCCAAGGTCTGGTATCTGTGAGAGGATAGTGTGTCAGCGCTTTATTAGCAGCAGACACATGCCTGGACGGATGACGAACCTCGTGCTGGCACTGTTGGTGGACGCGGTGGACTCTTTCGCTGCAGCAGCTGGCCCAGTTTCTTCACCACCTAGGATTCTTGCTGCAGAGTCTCCATCTTCTATCTTCGTGTCACCTGTTCCTAAACTTAATTTTACTTAACTTAACTTCACTCTATTTTTGTAATATTTATATTTTTTTGTAATACCTGCATCAACTGTAAAGCGCCCCTGAGGTGATATCTCACAAAAGCGGCGCTATACAAATTATCCAATAAATAAATAAATAAATAAATACCAGCGTTATGCTACAGTAAATTATGTTACATTACTGTGAATTATGTTACTATAAATTATGTTACTTAATAACAGTCTTCGTCATCAATGTCATCATATAACTCATTGCCTGTGATATTTGGGCTTCCATTGACAAAATCTCTTCTTCTTCTTCCTCAACATCGATGTGAACCTCTGGCGAATTCCGGCATGTTTGACCATTACAGCACCCACATACAATAGAACACTTCAATCCAGCTTTCCTGCAGCCACATGCAACGCCGCATTCTTTTTTACAATTGCATGAAATAAATTTTAATAAAGTCTCGGGTGCTGGTTTCTTTGTCATTCTTACTGGAACAAGCCCGTTGATGTCACGTTTCCAGGCCCAGTTTTCTGGATTTTTTTGGATTCCATACCATTTTTGGACTTGATGGTACGTTCTAAATGCATGGTACCGTGTAGCGTCGTTCGTTAGTGGCAAAGAGGCAAGATTGAATTTGCTTTTTGTTGTCGACTTTGCGAAACGTTTGTAGAGGACTTCTTCCAAGGTTTCCTTATCCATGTCACCCCCGTATAAAGCAACAAGAAAGCGTGTTCCTGCAACTGCTATGTCTTCTGGTGTTGCATCATGTTGTTTGAAGATTCTTATCATGGCATTGAGTCTTGTGTCGTTTTGCACAAGCGAACAAAATTTATTTTTTCCTTGGTTGAAGAAGGACGATGTTGTATCGCAGCCGCTAAAGGCATGAAGAAACAGAATATTCTCAGCCGCCTCTTTGTATTTCACACTATTCGCGGAATACAATCTTTCAAAAGTTTTGCCTCTACCGGGTTTGCGAAGATATATACTATTTTTTTGTGGTGCTAATGCTGTCATGCTGTCAGCAGAACTAGGAGATCAACGTCTTTGCCAATAATGAAAACAGCGTCATATGATGAACACAAGGAAATCGCAGTTTTGACAATCAACTCATCAGCATCTTCTTCAGCCTGCTTAACTGTAAAATCATCCTGTATAAATTGCTTTGTAAGCATCGAAATCAGACGGACTTTGTTATTTTCATTGGCTAAAAATCGTTCTTGTGAAACTTGAATTGGCATTGTTTCATCGGAAAGAACATCTGCAGACATGTGCTTCTTCGATCGGCGAAGTCTTTCTGCGGTTTTCGTATTTTTTTCACCATCATCAAGCGGATATCCATCGAAAACAATGACTGCATATGATCCATAGTGATTTCTTACATAGTGAACGTACTTCTCGCAAATTGACCCAAAATAATCATTCCGATTCCATACAACTTTATGTAAAAGATATCCTCCATCTACAACATTAATTTTGCTACCTTCAAGTTGCACGCTTTCTGGAAGTTGTTCGAAAACACCATAAAATGATGATTTCGTACCTTTGCGCACGAGCACACTGAGTGACCGAGCATCCAGGCAACGTCCTGTAACCACCCCGACTCAATCAGTGTTGCCAAGTCAGCTGTAGACTAGGATCCCACTATAACAAATCAACGTCATCGAGCACACGGATGATGCTATATAAGTATATTGTAACGTAGAAATACGTTAAAATGATATTGTGTAATATGTTCGTACAAAATTTATCAAGAAAACTGGAGTTTTACAATTTTTTGTCAAAATTTTCTGCTTTCAACCGCTGTAACTCGTTACTTATTAGACTTACAAAAAAAAACTTTCTACAAAAAATGTAGGTAATTTAGTTTTCTTTAAGTTTGCCTTCAACAATTTGGTTGTAAAAACGACCACTTCACAATTATTTTGAAAAAAACAAATTTTGGCACCTTCAATCCAAGATGGCGGATCGAGCTCGACCCTCCCAAGGTCGAAAACTTTTTTTTTTCTTTAGAGTCCCAATCTTAACAACATATGTGAAAATCGCTACTACCTAACCTTTTGCAAGGTGGAGCCCTTTTTTATCCCCCACTGACTGGACTATTAGGTTGACATTGGTTTTTGGTGAAATTATTGGTTGGTAGTCATAATTTTTAGACTGACCGAAATTGACGAACTGACGAAAAGTGCGCTGCTCTAACGCTTTAATAATATAACTACGAAAATCAATAAAACCTTAATTAACATTTGCTGATGCCTGAGTGTTTGAAAAGGTATACGTGTACATAATACTGTACAAAATACTCGGTTCATTGTACAGGATTTTTTAATCATCCTCGACATGAAATTGTTATTACAGTGCAATCAAAAAGTTGCACGTAATGTTCGTAGTATACTTAAATATACACTGTACAGTGGGGATTGATTGTTTTTGTCTGGCATAGGGTAGACACCAACGTAGATTGGGTACATATCTTCAGGGAAAAAATAATCACAAATATGTCGAGGAAAGGCGTAAGTATTTGGATTAATAATTGTTTATCAAAGTAAGGTTTAAAATGAATGTAATGACACCTAGTTTTCTTAGAGTTTATAGTATTTTGTAAAACCTTATATTATTTAAAGATTTATTTTTACCTTGATTTTCATCCATAACACAATAATTAGAGGTAATTTTTTTTAAATAGGGAAAAACCATCACAAGATGAAGGCATTTCTCGCATGAGTTATAATACTCAGTTCTAAGTTTCATTTTTTTTAAGCAATTTCACAAAATCAGTTTAGTTTAAAATCAGTTATATGTAGTATCCGTTTGTCTGGAATTTGTATGGAATACATTTACAGTAAAATAACGGACCCCGTACATACGATTAGACACATTTTAAAGAATATAATGAAGAATAAACTGCTCACATAGAGCATAATTATTTCATTTATAAGTTTTTCTTTTTCATTTTCTTTTTTCAGAAAATAAATTTTATATAAAATTAAATAAATATTGTTTTATTCTTGACTTTAGGATTCGAAAACGAAAACTCAAATTATAATAATTAATTCCATTAAATCGACTCCTAATACGACGAAGATGCAACGAACTGTGATGTTACGTTGACTTTTTAATTCTTTTCAGTTTTTTTTTATATCACAAATAAATAATGTTTAGAATATGTGTTTTTTTGTTTGTGAATCTGTCTGAAACCACGATTCAATGATTTATGTTAATTTTTTATTAACAGGGTAATAAATTAAAGAGAATCTTCATAAGATCTATACATAAAATAATTTTAAGAATACTACCACACATGAAAAATTTCAAATTATGAACATATGTGAACAGAATAACGGATACTATCTATACGCTAATTTTAAAATAAAAATATTTATTACAGAAAAATAATGTAAATGTATACGTATAGTTTATATGTAATATTACTTTCTTATATCAAAAATGCTAGTCTGATGTCTGTACGAATGTGGATGAGTGCAAGCGAGATGTAATGCTTTCAAGTTCTTATAAAAGGCAATGCACGTTAGTTGTGTGCCCTCTTTGGTTACAAACAGCTCCCCAATAAATACCAGTACATATATTTATTTATTTATTAACGGTTTAGCCACTGGAACGATTTCGGTCGAAAAATCGACCACTTTTATTTTTCTGCGATTGATATCGGTCCAAAAATGGACCGATTTTTCTACCATTCGTAAAATATTTATTGTAATTATTTAAAACGTTTATATGGCCAGCTACTTGTTTTATCGAATAGCTGATAATATATTCTCTTTGTCTATGAACTTATCCGTTGTCTTTGAAGTGTTATTTAACGAGTTTTCGCGGTTTTTTTATGGCGTCCTGTCAAAAACATAATTATAAATTTTCAACATTCACGAAATTTTGGACTCTTCCTAAAATGCCGTAAGTAATTAATTTATTGGGTTTTTAACGCATAATTATATATCTGTGTAATCATGATTGACTTATCTATCTTTGAAATGCGTTTTTAATTCGTTTGTTTGTATTATATTGTTTTGGTTGAAGTTTTTGTGTAAGATTACGTCAACTGAAGACGTCATCTGTTTTTGATTTACAATAATGTCTTAAATACTGCACTCGCGCATTTGAAATATAGATATTCCATCACAGTGATTCAAAACAAAGAGATATATATAAGTTTTATTTGAATTGGTTCATTATTAATACAGATATTTGCTAACCAATTATTTTAAGTCATATGTCAAAAAGTTGACTCTTTTTCACATGTAAAATGGTGTAAAGCCTTCGTCACACAATAAAAATTTAGTAATTTAGTTGTATAATTAATTAATTTGTTTACTTTTACCAAATTTGTGCAGAAACAGCTGTCGTCCAGGGAAAGGGATCACTCCACGACCCAATAATTATTTTCAAATTTTATATTAGTGCAATATTTAACAAAATTTAAACATTTTACATTACTTACATTAAGTGTTTTCAATTTAAAATATATAGAGTGGTGCTGACTGCAAGAGGTGGCAGAGGAAGAGGGAGAGGTGGAGTACGAGCTGGTGCCGGACTACCTGCACGTGGACGTCAACGCAGAGCTGCAATTGCAGCCTCGTCTGGAGTGTTAGTATTTTTTAATGTTTTTTTATGAAAGTACTTTGCTGTGGCCGTTGAACTCATCATATATTTGTATTTATTTAAACAGCGACCCTGCTTTGCTACTGGTGCGAGAGGATCGCGTCAAGGCCCTAAAGGCTGTTAGGGCCCTGCCTGCTTCCTTCCGGCTAGAGCTGGAAAGCCGAAAATTCAAGAAGCAGGCGGCGCGCATTTTGCTCCCTACCGCACCTCCAAGAAAAACTAAACAAAAGTAAGCAATCGTATTTAGATGCTTGATACAATATTATTGTTTTTTCCTGACAGCGTTCCACACTTACAGTGAGAGTTGGTAAGATCAGCGCTCTGTGCATTTGGCACATTCAGTGCATATTTTACTGTTTATTTACATACTGTACTTACTGTTTCACACGTGAATGAGAACAATTTGTATGATTTATGTAAATGTTTTCAGAATTCCATCTCCGGAGAGAACAACGTGTCCCTTTTCACAAGGGACGCCTTCACCGTTGCCACGACCCGTACCACCACCGTGGATGTCCACACCCAATCAACGGCTCCCAATGCACCAATTATGCCTATCCGTGCAGCATCTCCCGAGCCGTTACCTGGGACATCGCGGAGTGGGGAACTCTTCTCTCCGGAGGCCGGCTATCACAGCGAGCTGTGGGTGGACTTGCCATTCTACGAAGAATTGTCGGCGTTTGGGAACGGTGAGTTTATTTTTTTAAATGTCAAACCAGGGGCTCAATATAAAATCAATTATCTATATTTTATATTGATATCCCTAGCACAGTTTCACTGTTGGTATATTGGCAGGAAATAGGCATAGTACTTAAAAATTCCACATAACAAACATACAAAATGTATTGTTGTTATGACGTGGATGCATCATTACACATCTTTTTTTTCTGTAACGGGTATTGCAGAGTGAGAAATAAGACATGCCGAACTTCTTTGCGAGGATTACATTTGATTCACCGGCTTCTAAACGGTGTAATACAGCATTTTTTTCTTAAATTGAAAAAACACTTTCGCTTCACGGGACTCATTGTGTCGAGCTTCCTAGTCAAAGCGAGGCTGTATTGGTAGGTGGGTTTTGTAACCGGACAAATTATCATTAAAATAGGTCGCTTTACGTAGTTGGTCACTTTAAACGGATACGTTTTCCTACTAAAAGCTATGAAACCTTACTAGAGTTTACATTATCGTCACTTAAAACAGTAGACCGTTAAATGCAAAGTCATTATATCCAAATTCTACTGTAAATTTGTGTTTTCTTTTATTTCAGAGTCAGACATGGGCAGAAACAGTAACGTGGACGAGGCAGCTGTACTAGAAGAGTCTGTACTTGGAAACCGTGAGTTATAAAACTAACTAACTTACCTTCACGCCATTTCGGTAGGCAGAGAGGATGAACCACCATGCAACTCGATCTTGGCACACACACTCTTTTCTTCATTCCATACCTACCTGACTGTGCTATTCTGACTCCTGACATTGCCCGCCTCAAGTATTTGATTAACTTTTTATTTATTTTTTTATATGAATACCTCACAAGAGCCTTTTTTATCAACCACAATTTAAATACTAACGCAGACCCGTGAAAAATCATTAGATATATATTTTTTTATGTGCTTACCGCACATGAGTATCAATTGCTCCCAACCGTATGGAGCCAGTGAGACTATGGCATCCCCAATCGGGGTATGTTGTGAGGCTGAAGGTAGCGGGTAGGGGAAGGAGGTGTGGAAGAGGGAGGTGGAAAAGTACCTGGCTATTCAGAACTGGTCACCAAACACGGCTAAAGCCATTTCAAGCAACGTTTCAATTCTGAATGGGGTCTTACACCAGGGCGATACTATGGGTATCTTCCACTCTGGAACGTGCCGCAAATATAACATATATTATTTTTAATGAATTTTGTGTGAAAATAACACTAATTATTCAAATATAATTTATTTGATTTGATCCCGCGACCATCGTATTGCGAGTCAAAAGCCGTACCAGAGGCAGTGGGTTATCGTAATATAGACACATTAAATTAATTTGGGTTTTCTGTTGTTTCAGAAATGGATATGGACAGATCGAGCGACGATATGACGAAGCGAGCGACGTCGACCACGAAGAGAGCGATGAGGATACCTTCTGCATGCCACCAATACCTTATCATAATATTATCAACGTTTCACCTAACTCCCATAGACTTTAGTAGACAAGACCAGGTAGATAGTGAAGCAATGCGTTCGATTCTGCCGCCTGAAGGTTACTCTTTCGATTGGTCTAATGATATCTTACGGGATAAGGGAGACTTTCACAGGCACGCCAAGACCAACTTTTAATAGCGACAAAATGGGCAAACCTTTCTTAAAGTCTTTGATGCAGATTTCGTTGAACTGATCGCGAGAGAGACCAACAGGTATGCAGATCAATCAGACTTACAAACCTCAACTCGTACTAGACTATAACAAGGTAATGGGGGGGGGGTTGACCGAAAAGATCAGCTTTTGTCAGGCTTCCCCATTGAACGACAGCGAAACCTGGTCTGGTACAAGAAGCTTTTCAGGAGACTACTAAGCGTTTCGGTGCAGAATGCGTATATATTGTACCGCTCAAAGCTCCGCAAGGAAAATAAACGCATTTTGTACCGAAACTTCAGGAGTGAGGTTGCGGATGAACTCCTTCTGCTGTTCTGTCGTAGTCAAATTGACACGACTGTGCGGACCATTGGCCTAATAGCTGAAGGAAAGACTCTGCGACCTATCCTGAAAGGCAACCACTTCGTGGTCCGTAGCGGGAAAAAGGTGAAATGTGCGTGGTGCAGCATAAATAATATTTTCAAAAGGACCCTTACAAAGTGTGATGTGGCATTATGCTATGATTGCATGAAGCCATATCACACTACAATATAGATTTGCTGAGGGTTTTTTTTTATTTAATTTTTTTCTTTTTTGGTTTTTTAGTTATGAAATTAAAATTTATAAATTTAATTAAATTTGTTTGAACATCAATTATGATGGCCTGGATAGTTGGACTTAATCATTTCTTTCCGCATACTCACGTCTCATGTTATGTTGTCCTCAAAGGTTCTATATGATAAGGTTCGGTGGACATTTAATATGTATATTTCAATTCTGATCATTGAAATATGCATGAACAAATGCACAGGTATTCTAATTTTTCCCTGTTTATTGTACACATTAAATAACTCGTTTTATTTTTATGTCTTAATTATATTTTGTCAAAATTTCTGTAAAGAGGCTTTTCCAGATCTAGTCACTAAACATAACTAAGCCAATTCAAGCAATGTTCAATTCTGAATGGTGGTCCCTCACCAGAGCGATACTCAGAATCTCACTCTATAGCGAGGCACAATGATATTATTATGTATTGATTTTCTTAAATTATGAATAAACCAATAAACTGAATATATTTTTATTATGACAAAGTGTGTAAACAATGTTTAAATCAATATACTGCTCTTTCATTGTAACCATACAACTGTAATATTGATTTAAAAGGATATAAGGGCTTAATAAATAAATCAATTATTGGTTCCATCAATTATTTTCCATCCCCCATTTTTTTCGATACCTTTGCGTTTAGATATAAAATTATCATTATGATTTTATTTGCCATTCTACGGTCATACAAAGGTTTGATATATATATACAAATTTATCATCATTTTACATATTCCGATTTAACCTATGTAGATTGACCTTAAGGTAGCTGTCAGAAGTGATTTTTCGTCAAATATTGGTGAATTTCATCAACTTTCAAAGTATCCCCCTGAAATATTGGCAATGTTTATATCTATGATATATATCTCACTTTAAGCCTTATTTCCTCGTTTTGCACGTAATATAAAAACATGGTTACAAATCTCCAGTTCTAATTTACAATTATTTAAAAAGTAACACCATGATTTTGACATCGTGAAATAGGCTCTCTGTATAATTCATCAAATCAATAAAATAAAGCCAACACGGCGACTATGCTTATTAATACTTGTAGATAGTTAATGTATCTTCCTAACGTTATACCAGTTTTTGTGGTAAATTTATTATATAGCATAATACAGTGATTTCAATTTTGACGCGTCACGCACTCAAATTTTACAAAATTATTTTCTGACCAAACTTTTGAAGAGATCTTAACATGCAAAAAAATATTTTTCTATTACATTCTTGCATCTGTGATTATCAAACAGGCCATAGAGAACATAAAAACGTAGAAAATATTCTATAAAGATTTTTAAAACTGCCACTGGCGGCAATTTCAAATCACAAAAACGCAAATTTCGCGCATTTATAAAGTTTAAGATTTTTTAATAATTTATCTATCAATTCTAAAAATATAGAATAATTATTAAAATATAGGTGAATTCATTGGCTGTATAGCACTACAATCAGTTTTATGTCTCCGTATTAAAATTCGGAGGTTTGATTTTTTTAATGTTGGCGGAAAATATTCAAAATCGTCGCCAAAAAACCGCGAGCAATCGGAGAAAAAAGTTTTTTGACGCGCGATCGTTCGAGTGGTTAGGTATACGGGTGTATACTTACTGAACTAAGTATGTGTGGAGTCAACACCATGGGATAGAAATGAAATACACGACCGAGTGTTAGTAGGTGCATTTATTGACTGGTCTGATAAAGAATAATACAGTTTATATATCCTCCGTGGGGGGAGGTGAGGTGAGGGGAACATGTCACCTAACCGCCACATCCCTCCCCCCCTAGTGGAAAGGATAACAAAATATTTCCACAGAGAAATTTAAAGGACATAAACATAAAAAAATATTAGATACAGAATTGTTTCAATATTACACATTGTAAGGAACAAAATATTTGAAATCACTAAGAAAAACTTTAAAAAAATGTGAACAAATTTAGTTGGTAACATGATATTAAATTTTTTTAAACATGTTCAGTTTCATTGAATACATTAAAATTAGAGTTCGATTGTGAACAAAACATAGAAATTATTTTATTTAAGAGAAATCCCTCCATATTATTAGTTTCATAATAAAACACAAACAAAAATAAATGAATAAATCAAGCAAAATACATTAAAGACATCTTGGTTAATCGAGGTAAAACATGAAGATAAAGTTGAATGCTTATTTTACAAAAAACACAAAAACAGGTTGCACAAGTTCATTGCATTATTTCACCGTGCATCATGTAAATTTTCACTTGGAGTTTAGAATTACTTGTTCGTTGTACATTATATTGGATGTTGACTCAGCGAATTGTTCCAAGATGCGGGCGGTTATTTTATTGCGGCAAAACTTCCATCCCAGGAACGACAGTGCCAAAAAAATAACTGAGCACACCAAAACCAATGACACTATTGACATGTGGTGTGTCGTTTGGCTCGAGGCCTCTCCTCCAGCCTGAGCAATAATTACTTCTTCTTTAGATGACTGTCCACCCATGATGCTTATTATATTTTATGAATGATATGTAGGTGTTCAAAACGAGATACGTCATGGAACTCGCCAAGTGGTGAAATTGTATGCCTACCAACTTTAGCTTGTTGGCATGCTAAGCATTTTTTTACCCATATTGCTATGTCTCTGTTCATTGCGGCCCAAAAATATCGCTGCGTTATCAAATGTCTAGTCGCTTTGATTCCAGCGTGACTTGTGTTGTGGACAGAGTTCAACGCCTGTTCGCGGAATTTCAGTGGTACGTATGGCCTCACTCGTGCTGTTGAAATTTTGCAAGTTATTTGAACATTTGAATCTGGCATAGTTACTAATTTGAAAAGAAGATTACCTTGCTTTTTCAGCTGTTGTAACTCTTCGTCTTTGTTTTGTTCTTCTGCAAGCTCTTTGTTATCGAATAAACTGGGAAGGCAAATTTCTTCGATTCGTGACAAAGCATCTGCGACGGGATTTTCAGTTCCTTTAACATATTCGATTTTAGAACAAAACTGCGAAATAAAATCCAATTGTCTGATTCTTCGAGGTGTGTCAGAAGTTGAAATTTTCTTAGTAAGCGCAAACGTAAGGGGTTTATGATCTGTGTATATTATTAAGTCCCTTCCTTCTGTCATGTTGCGGAAGTGTTTAATTGACATGTATATAGCTAATAATTCGCGGTCGTAGGTACTATATTTTTGTTGCGTTTCACTCAATTTCTTTGAGAAAAAACCTAAAGGTTGCCATCTGTTGTCAACTCGTTGTTGTAGGACAGAACCGACACAAGTTTCGGATGCATCAGTCATGAGGGCTAAACTTACATTGAGAGCAGGGTGAAACAGCGTAACGGTGCTTTTTAAGCTATCTTTACACTGTTGAAATGCCTCCTTTGCGACTGATGTCCAATCAATACGTGTTTTGTCCTTTTTCTTAGAGTTATGTAAAAAAACGTTGAGTGGTGCCTGTATCTGTGCTGCTTTCGGAATGGAGCTGCGGTAAAAGTTTACCATTCCAAGGAATCGACGTAGTTCCTCTATGGTGGTGGGTTGCGGATAATCGGTAATGGCCTGAATTTTCTCCTCGGTAGGGGTAACTCCATCGCTTTTCACGCAGTATCCAAGGAAATTAAGCTCCTTCTTTCCAAATTCACATTTGCTTGCGTTGATGGTCAAACCGAATTTATCTAGTCGGGATAATACTTCCTGAAGATGCTGCATATGCTGTTCTTCATTTTCAGAAGCAATTAAAATCTAGTCCACGTAAGATCATATCGATAAATCTTTGGAAAGTATTTGCTGCATTGCGAAGTCCAAAGTTCATTTTAGTAAATTCGTACAACCCAAAAGGAGTTAAAATTGCTGTCTTGGGAATGTCCTCTGCTGCGATTGGGATTTGATGATAGGCTCGACACAAATCAATTTTTGAAAAAAAATTGTTGCTTGTTAAGTGCGTAAGTGAAATCTAATATCCTTGGAAGAGGATAACGGTCTGGCACCGTGTTTTTGTTAAGAGAGCGATAATCCCCGCAAGGTCGTATTGCACCAGCTGCTTTATCAACAATATGCAGGGGATTCGCCCACGGACTCTTAGATTGTCGACAGATTCCAAGCTCGAGCATATGTTGGAATTCCTCTTTGGCTGCTTTGTATTTAATCGGGTTCAATGGCCGTACCTTTGCATGTACTGGTGGTCCCGTAGTAATAATATGGTGACGAATATCATGTTTGGGAGCGTTTTTCAATGAATCTGGTCTCGTCAAGTCTGGATATTTCAGTAGTAACTTGTGGTATTTGCCGTTAATGTCAACTGAATAAATGTTTGTGATACCTGGATCCTTTGTTATTGATGTACTGGTGGTTAGGGTTGTCACCTTGTCTACCAGTTTTCTTCCATGTAGATCTACGAGTAGCTGTTTCGCCCGTAAGAGGTCTGCTCCGATGATGGATTGCTTAACATCAGCAATGATGAACGTCCATCGAAGAGGTCTGCGCAACCCTAAATCCAGGACCAGGGATTTTTCACCGAAAGTGTTAATTTTAGTTCCGTTTGCCGCGTACAGTTTATAATCGGTTGGAGTTGAAGAGCAAAATTTTTTGGATGATAACACTGAAATGTCTGCACCTGTGTCGATCAAGTATTTTATACCACTTTTTCGGTCGGTAATACATAATCGAGATGTTTTATCGACGCCGACTATCTCGATCGCGGGCGTCAGTTCTCGTTTTTTGGCTTGTAAGTGCACTGGTCGAGGCACTTATGAGCCTTTGGTCCGAATTTAAAATGATACCAACACAAGTAGTTAGAATCGCCAGGTTGTGGTATACGGCGGCGATTTGAAGAGGTTGACCCACGGCCTCTTGACGTTGAGCGTTGGCGCTCGCGGCTCCGCGGTTCTCTTCTCAAGCTGGCTATTTCCAGCTGCAGCTTTTCCACCATGCGAGTGAGCCTCTCCATGTCTGACGTAGCCGGTACTTTTATTTCAGCTACCTCCGATGCGCGTGTTGTATCATAGACTTTGTCAGCAATTTGCGCCAATTTCTCCGTCTCCTGCACTTCGCAAACGATGAGGACGGCTCGAACGGTTTGCGGGAGACGTCCCAACCACAGAATCTTCAGGGACTCTGCGGATAGCTTGTTGATGGCCAGCTCACTCATTCGCCTCAGGAGCTGAGACGGCTTCTGGTCCCCTAGCTCCAGCTCCCCGAGAAGTTGTTGAAGCTGGCGGGATTCAGACTCTTCATAGACCTGTAAGAGTCTATTTTTCAACGTTTGATACTTGTTTTCGGCCGGTGGTTTGTTGAGCAGATCACTGATCTGCCGCAGTTCATTTTTCCCTAGTTTTGCGACGAGAATGTGGTACTTGCTTTCGTCGCCGAGTTTCTGCGGTGCCAAAATGGCATCAAGCTGATGAAACCAGAGCCTGGGCTGCTCGTTCCAGAATTCAGGGATTTTAGAATGGAGCGAAACTCCTATAACTTCAGCCTCAGGGACGGCCCTGCCACTAGCGTATGTATCTGCATAAGTCATTATAAATTACTGATAACGCAATTTAAAACCAATCACTTCAATTAAAAAAACAAGTACTATTGTCTTTGCTGACGCAACAATGTTTTTGCTGAGATTGCGCTCAGTCCCGAGAAAGCTTGTCGGTCTACTATTCACACACACTAAGTAAATCACGTCGGGTCACCACTTTAGGTATACGGGTGTATACTTACTGAACTAAGTATGTGTGGAGTCAACACCATGGGATAGAAATGAAATACACGACCGAGTGTTAGTAGGTGCATTTATTGACTGGTCTGATAAAGAATAATACAGTTTATATATCCTCCGTGGGGGGAGGTGAGGTGAGGGGAACATGTCACCTAACCGCCACAACGGACATCGTCCAAATTACAAAATAATAACATGAATAAAGTTAAATGAAAAATATAAGAGTAGACAAAGGTACATGAAAGCAAAGACATATGGTAGATATAATATAAGAAAATAAAGTGACAAGTCGAATCAAGTCAAGAATACGCCGTGGGTCAGGACTAAAGGACGCTTATAATATTCCGTCACTTGTTTAGCGACTGGCAAAAATCATTTATACTTATCCCAAAAAAGTTAAGGTTTTGACTTGAGTTGACCAGTCTACACATTCTGGACAATGGTGAATAATATCCATAATTTGTCGAATGATGGTTGAGGAAGAGCAGTTCATTATTTCTGAGTCTTTGCGAGGGGATATTGAAGGGAATGAGTTGCAGTAGAGAAGGTGAATCAATAATACCATTTATAATTTTGAAGAAGCAAATGAGGTCATTTCTTTCCCGACGGACTTACAAAGGAGAGAGGTTTAGAGTTAATTCAATTTCATCATATGGATTGTCTTATAGTCCTATTCTAGACATATTTCCAGTTAACCGCTCTGTTCTTCCTGAAATTCCTGTAATTACCCCTTGCACTTTGTCCACCTCTACCTCAAACACTTAACATTTTTGTATATATATGTCAATATTTTGTGTAGTAGATCAGTTTTTAATATTCTCCTGACGAAGGAAGGGTTCTTCCGAAACCGTCAGAGTGAAAATAAAACTATAGTGGTCAAAAACAAATTAATGTGTTTTTATTGTATTAAATAAATCGCTGGCAGGCGGTAGGTAGAGAGACCAAGGTAAGTCCGTACGTTACGACGGTAAGGGAGATCCGACCAATGACCAATGTGACGAACCTTTACCGACTTTTTTTTATTTAGCGTGGCAGTGTCACAATTTTAGAAAAAAGGGACTTCTTTTAATATGAAATACTCTTCTTCTACTGGGTCCCCCGTGCCTCGGACATAGCTTACCACCAGCTACCTGCCGCAGCCCCTTTCCGCTAAGTTCTGAGATTTTTATTAGCTACCCTATCTGACCGACTGAATGGATTCGCCGGCGGGAACCACGATGCTTGCAACAACCCTAACCAAACATATTTTAACGCTTTTTTAAAGGCGAGCTTTCATATTTTTGCGTTTTGCCCAAAAGTCGCATATGTACCAGAAATGTCCTTTTCAGGACGAAAGTCAATATTTTTGCATTTTAAAAAGTCGTTTGCGGCGTGTACCTAACCCCTATTTTACAGTCTGTGTGCACGCGACATTCCGTCGGGTAAAATCGTATTCTTTAACAAAAAAAATTATTTTCCCGTGTTTTGGGTAAAAATGACGAAATTCGCAAACGCGATTTTTTCAGGGCTCTTTTAACAAGAAATAAAATTAGATTATTACTCTTAATAAATTCTTCTTCAAAAATCACTTTTAAGTAACTACGACCCACTACTGCTGCTCAAATTATTTGGGTTGAATTATTTTGATTTGGCTTGTTTTTGACGGGGATGATTAGCATTCCAGTCCATGGAACTGTGGCCAGAGTTGACTAAAATATGCGGCAGGGCACAGAACTACTTGTTACTGGAACTTGCAGAATTCTGATATCGCAAACTTTCCAGACTTCTATCTAATAGTACAATAAACACTATCTGTGTGGCTCAGTATAATTTCACAGTTAGAAAATACCAAATAAGTATAAACTACTAGTTCTGTGAATATTTGTGGACCTCACGTCCAAAAATGAATTTGAAACAAAAATTTCCCATGAAATCATAATCTTTGAATAAGCCGACGTAGCGCAATTGGTAAAGCACGTGATCGGCTGATATGAAATTTTATAATGATAAAACTATTTTTCTATTACTATTAAATAACTATTCTTTCAAGAAGGGCAAACAAATACAATATTGCATCGGTGATTAAATCCAATATTGTATTTGTACGTCTTTCGTGAAAAAATTGAGTTTTTAAACGGACAAAATTATTTATTCATATTCATATGTACGGGCGCAAACAAACAATTCGTCTTAATGTAAACTGAATTAATACTTGCAAAAAGTGTATTTTTATAAAATAATTCAATTACGTCATCTATGAATGCATAGATTATGAAGTCCGCACATATAGTAAGCTAGTTGGCCAAAATATACATAAAGAAAATTAAGATAATTTTGGCAGCTCTCAATCGAAGTATTACAATTTGAGGTTTTACTCATTAAGTAAATATTCCACTTTAGAAAAAATTATTTATAATTCACCACACACTCCTACATATTTACTAATAAAGATGATATATAACCATTAATCTATCGTAAATTGTTGATTATTAGTTGTTTAAAATGTATTAGTAAAGTCAATGCGTTTTCTTGAAAGGTAACTATTTTTTATCAGTCCTAAACTCAATCGCTCTTCTGCTGTGGTGCATATTTTAAATTACTAGATAGTGTTGTAAATCTAAAAGATCGTTTATATTTTATTGGTGGCATTAAAATTTTAAAAATAGACGCTCGTTAATTGTGTTTAAAAAGACTATTGTATGTACTGTCATGACGCAACAATTAATTTTATGCGCGCCTGTAATGTCATTACGAAAAAAAAATTCAAAAGCGTAACTGCCGCGGAGATATGCTAAACCCCTACTTAATATTTCTCCACCGCCTTAGTTTCCGTGGAATAATTCCCCGCAATTCGGCGGAGTAATTTGTCACTGCCGGGAATCTTTCGATTTTTTACTTTGCGCAATAATTTCGCGCCTTTTTCCCAAATGGCAACAATTTGTCATGCGTTTTCGTTTACCGGATCTTTTGTTATGCCGCCATTATTACTTCCGGCCCCTCCTTGTTGACTTCCGGCGTCGGAGCGACAAATCAATTCCAGATTTCCAACCATGAAAATATGCTTACAGACGTCGTTTTAAACAGGCTCTATTTTAGGGGTTTTCCGCTAGTTTTTATAGTTTTTCTTCGTCATTTTTCCAAAAGGTCTCACCGTAATGTCTTTTCTGAAAGCCTCGTGACAAATATGCCTCTTCTCATAAAATTTTTTTACGAAACGTTTTACTTGCGCATCGATTGATTTGAGGTGCCAAATGTGTTTTCGAAAAAGTCACTCAAGTATATTGCGATGAAATCTTTTTTAAGGGGACTATTATTGTAAAGATCAGGAAGCACTACTCTATTTTGATTCCTGCATATCATTTATTGAAAACCTTTTACGAAACATGTGCTTTTTCGTATCAAGAGAGTTTTGTAAAAATATTGCAACTATTGTTTGAATGCTAGAAAAGGATTGATTTACCAAACTAGTAAGGGACTGTGACTTATTTTACACAATAAATTTGCAGATAAATGAGTGTTAAATGATAATTAAAAAATTTTCATAAGAAGCAATTACTTTGTGGTTAGACATTATATTTTTTAAAATAAAACAAACACTTTGTATTTAACCACGAATATTTATTATTTTACACATCGACCGGTTTCGCTTAGACCAAGCTTCGTCAGGATATAATAATAACTAAATACTAAGACAGAGTTGTTGGTTATATATAAGTTGACAGAAAGAGGGAGAAAGAATATAATTAGACAAAGATAACATTATTTGAAAGCGATACAAAGGATAGTCAATAAGTGGAAGGGAGACAACAATATACATGTAATTACAAGTAAATTTACAAACAATTAATGGTAATAGATTATAAAGGATTTTTTACATTATCATAGTAATTAAACACAATAATAATAGTGGGTATTAATTAAACATCTCAGAACAACAATATAAAGTATCATGGGTTGGGATGAATAGCCGGAAACAAGTTAAAGATTGGGCTATAGGGTGTATTTTTTTGATTGGATAAATTAATTTGGTTATTAAGTAAAAATTCCGACATATTTGTATTTAATGATTTCCTAATTTCTAAAGCTTCTAAATTGTCTAATATAATACCTAAACTGTTTTTATGTAACATGGAAGTGCCTGTAATTTTATTCAATGTGTGATCTGTTTGATAATTAAAATGTTTATTTTGTGCTAAATGCCATATATTTGCATATAATGTTCTTAAACGTAAAGATAATTAAATTAAATAACGAAAATAAATAACGTTCTGCATAATATTCAGTTTTCTTAAATAGTGTAATTTTTTCTCAGTGTCACGCAATTTTCAGTTTGTTTTTCCCAGTGAATAAGCACAAAGTACAAAGAAAATGAAGCCATGTTGATTAAAATATATTTTATATAATATGTTGCCCTTAAAATTTGTAATCGAAACCTGGATGTTGTAAAACATAAAAAATAAGATCTTTATAAATAAGTTGCTTGAAAATATTAAATTTATATACATATACATATATATATATATATATATATATTTATCCCCTCTCGTACTATGTTGATCTCGCGCGACGGTACGCCAGGTATATGTTGATCCGTTTGCATTTGTTGATCCACCCCGGATATGTTGATCCACTACCCAAGCTGGCATACATATGTAAATCCCTACAGATCAACTTGTGTCATCGAGATTTTGCTGTAAGCCACGCCCATTTTTCGGTCGCATATACATACATTTTACACGATTTATTTTGTTGATCTATATATTTCAGACAAACTTGACCGCTTGCAAGTGTTGTAACTTGTAACCGCCAATTTCGCGCGCGCTGTGGTACTTTTTAGATTCCGTTAGAACATCCATATTCTATGAAAATGACTCTGTACTTAAAGAGGATAGACTGCCTCACGCGTATTTATATTGAAATGGAACTTTCACAAACGTCAAATCCATGCTTAAAAAATCTTTTGAACTTGATTAAAAAAAAATGTAACTTTAATGCATCATTTACTACGTTTCGTGACTTAGCAGGGGTGCCCGGGTTCATGGGGTGAGATTTGTCTAAGTCATTTTATAAGAGAAATTTTGAACATTGATTGAATCAAATTTTATTTTAATGTATCTTTTACCATCTCTCCCGACGTAAGTTTTTTGTAATGATTAAGTTGAAACAAAGCGTAATATCCATAATATGTGCCTATTAAAATTGCGGCGATTAGATTGGTGAGAATTTAATTTTTCAAATTTTAAATTGAAATTGCTGAAAAATTTATTCCAATTTGTTTTTTACTAAACATGGCTAAAGTCAATTCAAGCACCGATTCCAACCAACGATGTTTTAGTATATGTTCGTCAATCAACAGGAGCCATAATGTCTGTACATCAGAGCCCTCGAGAATTATTACAATTATGTGTACCGCCGCCCTGGGAGCCATTTATTAGATAACCAATACCCCTACCATTAGTCACCGCCAACGATTTAGCGAGATAGTTGTTTATTTTTTGTATTTTTTTACATCGTCTCCACACAGGAGGCCCTAAGGAAAATCGTAACCCTCAAGGCCTATGTCATCTTTGTGAATGCTGTGTTGGGGGTATTTTGAAAGAAAGGAAGGACAGTGAGTTCTGGGAAGGAAATAGGTATGATGGGTGGGTAGTAATCTGGGGGTCAGTGTGTTCGAGTGATAAACATAAGAATCCAAGTCTCCTACTGCGTTGCAAGGCGATGCGTTGAAAGAGGATTAATCGATCCGGCCCACCACGCATTTGGTAGGCAAGCGCATCCGCCGCCAAGAACCGAACAAACCTCACCCCATAAACCCGGGCACTCCTGCTAAGTCACCAAACATATCAAACTACTTGAGGTGGCTCTCGACTAGCAATCCGAAGGTCGCGGGTTCAAATAAATTTTATTAAAATTAATTTGCACTATTTTACAATTAGTGTTTGGTTATATCTGAATAGCCAGGTACTCTCCCTTCTTCCTCCTCGTCATCTCCTTTGAGGTCTCCTTTGAGGATGCCATAGTCTCACTGGCTCCAGACGGAAGTTTTTGTAAGTCTCCATATTCAAATTCGGCGGTATGATTTTTTTATGTGACACCTCTCACTAGAGCGCCCCTGTCTTTACACGTTAAATACATAGAAACTATGTCGCCAACCGGTTGGACAGCGTTATGAGGCGGGTTAAGGTAGGGGCTGTAGGAATGAATTAATTAATGCTGGTCTTAAAGAGGCGCGAATTATATGGAGGAGGAAAAACAGATGCTGATAGCTCGTTCCACATGCGAGCCGACTTACGGTAAAACGAGTCGGAGAAACGACCCGTTCATACATAGATAACATCAACTTTACTGTGAACCTGTGTTCCGCTCGTGTCTGTCGAGTATCACGCACGTGCACGGTGCACCGGGGATCAATGCTGTTAGCTTCTTTTAACAGGCTCTTATAAAATACCTCTAGAATAGACACAGCATACGCACATTTCGTCATACATGATTTTACTGCACATATGCCTCAGGGATTTCATTTCTACAGTATTCTGTCTACTTTCAGCCTTCTTCTTCCAATTCCATGCCTCATTTCCATATATTAGGGTAGGTACCAGCACTACATTGTGGACTGCTAGCTTCGCTTCTTTGGACAGTTTTTAGTTAGCTCCAACCGCGTCCAACCATCCATTAATTACCCATTATAATCAAGAACCCGGCCTCCCCTACTAAGTCACGAAGCGTAATCAGGAGAGATGGTAAAAGATACAGGTTCAAAATTTCCTACATAACATTATTCCTTTTGCCGCCATTTTGGGTTTTTATGGTCGAAAGGTATCCCTCAACCAGTTTCTTTCGATCCGGCCCGCCACGCAGTAGATGGACAAACGCATCCGCCGCCAGGACTTACACAAACCTCACCCTATGAACCCGTGTACCCCTGCTAAGTTATGATTTTTTTATGGATTTGTTTTTGCGAAATTTTCGTTTCAATCTAAATACGCATACATTTCTTATAAACAATTCAAGCAACACACGTCATTTTGATTTGAAACGGTACCATCTCACAGTCATTTCATGCGATATTCGACTCTAGAGACTAATACTTTGAGTTCAATATCACAAAAGATTACGGAATCAGATAAAACCTTGTGATGAACTGTCCACCGATTGCCCCCTTGATTGGTTCATTTAGTAAAACCATATATAGGGACACAGATCAACTTTGTCTAATAACTTCTTACCTGGATCAACATACTACGGGAATAGATCAATATATATGAGATCAACAAAATCTTTTAAACTTGATTAAACAAAAATGTAACTTTAATGCATCATTTACTACGTTTCGTGACTTAGCAGGGGTGCCCGGGTTCATGGGGTGAGATTTTTCTAAGTCATTTTATAAGAGAAATTTTGAACATTGATTGAATAAAATTTTATTTTAATGTATCTTTTACCATCTCTCAAAACGTAGAAAATGCTTAAAGTCGAATTGGTTCAATTGGCCCCATATAATATTCATTTGGGCCACTGTGAAAAAAACTTCATATAAAATTATAATCGAATAAATTGAATATAATTGCATTTGTAACCACCTTGTAGCTGTTTTTTAGTTTATGCTTTATTTTATTTCAAAGAAAGATGCCGACTTCCGGTCATATTGTTTTATAATATTAAATATGAGATAATTATTTTAAGAGCATTTCATTTTATTTAGAGAACTTTAACTACTAAGTCACGAAGCGTAATCAGGAGAGATGGTAATAGATGCAAGTTCAAAATTTCCCATATAACATTATGCCTTTTGCCGCCATTTTGGATTTTGATGGTCAAAAGGTATCCCTCAACCAGTCTCTTTCGATCCGGCCCGCCACGCAGTAGGTATTTTTTTATGGATTTGATTTTGCGAAAGTTTCGTTTCAATCTAAATACGCATACATTTCTTATAAACAATTCAAGCAACAAACAGTCGAATGAACACGTCATTTTTATTTGAAACGGTACCATCTCACACTCATTTCATGCGATATTCGACTCTAGAGACTAATACTTTGAGTTCAATATCACAAAAGATTACGGAATCAGATAAAACCTTGTGATGAACAGTCCACCGATTGCCCCCTTGATTGGTTCATTTAGTAAAACCATATATAGGGACACAGATCAACTTTGTCTAATAACTTCTTACCTGGATCAACATACTACGGGAATAGATCAATATATATGAGATCAAAATAAGTATGCCAATTTGGGTAGATCAACATAAATTATGCATCCGATTTCCATACAAATTTTGAAAATTTTATGAACAGTACATCAAATGGTTTTTCTGGCAAACTGGCAACATTGATAATTATTGTACCACTGTTGTCAATTCATTCAGATGTATTCCATAATTGCCAAGTTATATGGTGTTAAAGGTGGATCAACTTAGTCTAACAACTTCTTACTGGATCAACATACTACGGGAAGAGGTCAATATATATATATATATATATATATATATATATATATATATATATATATATATATATATATATATATATATATATATATATATATATATATATCAAATTAAATATATTTAAAATTTTAATAATTTTCAGATAAAATTATTTGTAATATTTATTGCACAATTATTGTAATATTTACACTGCAAACTTATATCATAGAATTTAGACATATTGTAAAAATGGTTCTGAAGAGAAAAAAACGTAAAAAAAAGTCTATTTTGACAAAAAATGTCAGGCGAAACCTTTCTGTTCCATAGGTAAAAAATGTCTCTGTACCTAAAAAAATGAGTATTTATGCTATTTATTAAGAAATTATTGGTGAGCCGGTTAAAAACGAGATTGCAGGAATTTAAGGAATGAATTAACAGGTTTCTTGAAATTATTTTAAAAATTTCGAATACATAATATATTCTAAATTTATATATTCACATTATAAGGCTTTTCGTACCTATTCCAATCCTCAATTATGCTGTCCATTCACGTCTCACTCGTTCTGCTACTGGGGCATTCACTTGCTTATAACGTTTGGTGTCATTTTAACTAACGCTTTTTTGTATGATTCTTCCAGATGATCATAGTCTTTGAAATCTATAAAATCTTACAATGGAATCATGCTTAGTTAAATATACGAGTAGGTAAATTGTTGATTTCAATTCTGTATGGGATATTTTACGCGTTGATTTCAGAATTCGTCTACAATTTTTGTTGCAATATTCAATAAGTATGAATCGTCTTGTAAATGAATAAAAAAATTAAACGATTATTGGTGTTGGCGTGGTTAAGAAATATTCAAATATTTTCTCTTTCAAAGTGAGTTTACATTTCAGCCTGTTAAAGTAATTATTATTTCAATTCAAGCACTCAAAGTTATTATGTATTTTAATTGCGTAATATCGGCTCGTAAATCTTGAAAGAAAGCCCTTCAGTATCTATTATAGCAAACTTATATTAAGAATGCATGATAATAACGAAATACTATTATTTATTTTTATTAAAGGTAAAATTACGTTTTTACAAGACAAGCCGACGAGCACAGTGGTTACCTGACCGGCAATCAGAAGGTGCGGATTCAATTCCCGTCAGCGGCATTTTTTTTTCGGAAGATTTTTTCAATTTATGTTTGTGTTTTAGTATAACAATTTTTTCTTATAATTATTTGAAATACTATTAATATTTTAATATAAAATATTATAAAAAGGAGGAATACAAATAATATACTTCGGTATAAATAACACAGGTTAAGACGATGTTCATCGTCATTTTTTTTGGTATTCGTGAATATTAAATCGGAATGATTGAACAAAAACTTCATTATAATAGTGTAACGCTAATTTCTAAATGTTGCAGTGTGCATCAGAAAGGAACAATAATATGACACAATACTTTGTGATGCAGCACAGGTCGAAAACACTCCATTGTAAGTGATCGGGCTACACTCCTAAGTTTTAAAAGTGGTAGTGTGTTGAACCCTTCAGTGACTGCAAAAGCAACCTTATACAATCCAGTCCGTGACTTGAATGTGAAATTTAGATATAAGGGGTATCGCGATGAACAAAAAACAAAATATTTATGCTTGGAGGAACAATACGTTCCAAAAATTATTAATAATAATAATAATAGTAATGAAAAAAATAATAATTCTCTGTCAGTACAGGGTGTTCAAGTAGTCGGACCAATCGACGAACAGTATTACCTACCGTCCATAGCCCTCCGCGATTCTGATAAATCCCATAACTTAAATGAAATTAGATTAGAACGACATGCCAACTATAGGAGAAGACAGTTTGCGATTAGTTCCTGGAATGCACGATCCCTTAACAACAAACTAAAGATGGTGGACGATATTTTCAGAAATAAAAAACTTCATATCCTTACCGTCACAGAAACTAAGCACTGTAACAGTGATTCGTGGTCAATTAAGAGACTCCTAGCGTTAGAGTATGTGGTCCTCGAAGAAGCCCGACCTAGTGGGGACCTACCATCAAACAATATCTCACACGTGAATCACGAGGGTGTCGCAATAATAGCCCAACCAGGATTACGGCTAAACAAAGTAGATCTCGGTACATTCACGTTTGAGTGTATTGGATGCAGGGTTTCTTCTTCAGGAACGTCAATCATATTGTGCACTCTTTATAGGCCCGGATCAAAACCAATGTCTGTCAAATTTTATTATGAGTTTTCACAGTTTTTGGAACTTTCAGTCAGACTCTCCGACGCACTCATTATTACAGGCAACATTAATATTCGTCTCGAGCGCGTGACATCACCAAACACTGTTAAATTATTAGATCTACTAGCCATCTTTGGATGCCGCAAAGAACAGTGATCCACCGCTTTCAACAGACGTTCGTGATATAGGACTGTCAGACCATCGGCTTGTTTGCACTGATATTGATTTTAACCCGCCTAAAGTACTATATAGAACAATTGTATCAAGGGAATGGCGTAAATTTAGCTTTAATGATTTTCTGAAAGAGTTACAGACCTCTCTCTTATGTACACCCAATGGTTGGGAAACAAAAACCCCTACCAAACTTGTCAAGACAAATAATAAAACACTTTCATGAATGTTAAATAAATATGCGACGAAATCATAAAAAACACAAAAAGTTCGAAAGTCTGACGGCTGGTTTGACGATGAATGTCGAAACCAGAAGAGACTTATGCGGAAATTAGAGAGGACCTATGGAGGAATATTGGAAAGAAAAGATTAACTCTGAGCGAACCAACCCGCGACGTCTCTGGAACTCAATAAAGAGTGTAATTTCCGAAGTCACTGTTCCAACGAAAATAGATACTACCCCGGAAGCTTTCGTATTTTTTTCGGGAAAAAAATCAATCCATTAGTGCTTCCGCGTCTCACGCCCCTCCGCCAATATTCACGGTAAATTCTAAAAGATTTTCGTCTTCCTTGAAACCCACAACGTTGGAAAAAGTAATTAAAATTATTTCAAGCTCGCCTAATAAACTGTGCAGTCTTGATCATATACCGACATGGTTATTAAAACAATGTTCTAATGTTTTAGCTCCATTCTTTAACGTTTTTAATAAATCACTGAGCACGGGCGACTTTCCTGAACCACTCAAGTCAGCTGTAGTTACACCAATACTGAAAAATTCACAACTAGTCGCCGATAACTTAGGTAATTATCAACCCGTTTTAAACTTACCATTTATTTCAAAAATCCTGGAGAAAACTGCTGCCGCACAAATAACCAGTCACTTGAATTCGAATAAATTATTTTCAAAACGTCAATCTGCGTACAGAAAGTTTCACTCAACTGAAACCGGACTACTTCGTATGCTATCAGACATAACTCTGGCCGTAGAGTCAGGTAAGTTATCATTTATCTCACTCCTAGACATGAGTGCAGCGTTTGACACGATTGATCATGAATTCCTCATTAGGAGATTAGAGGAAACATTTGGTTTGAATTCCGACATAAAAAAATTGGCTGGTATCCTATTTATCCAATCACTTACAAGCCGTGAGGGTTAGAAATAAATTGTCCAACTGGGCAACACTTTTTTCAGGGGTACCCCAGGGATCCGTTTTGGGTCCACTTCTCTTCATCCTTTTTACAAATGATGTCGCCAAAATAATCGAGTCATTTGATCTCTTGTCTCACTGCTACGCTGACGATCAGCAAGTTTATTTTTACTGCGCTCAAAATGAAATCAATAGTCTCAAGATCCGTATAACTGAATGTCTAGAAGCAATAACTCGTTGGATGTCTTCAAACAAGCTGAAGCTCAATCCATCTAAGACTGAGTTTCTGTGGGCAGCCACAAACAAACATCAACATTTCATAGACAATTCACCTATTACTATTTGCGGCAGCGATATCATCCCAAAAACAACAGTCAAACTTCTCGGTGTCAATTTTGATTCAGACTTTTCGTTTAAAAGTCAAATAAATAGGACTGTAAGCACCGGTTTTTTTCACCTAAGACAACTCAAGTCTGTACGAAAAAACCTTCTTACAGAAACAACAAAACTGCTTATCAACTCTTACGTAGTCTCACGTCTCGATTACTGCAACGGCATTCATGCCAGCCTTCCAAAATATCAAATTGACAAACTTCAATCAGTGTTCAATGCAGCAGCATGGCTCATAACCGGGGTTTCTAAATATTCGTACATTTCAGAACACCTTCGTAACCTTCACTGGCTCAAGTGCCCTGAAAGAATCCAGTACAAACTGTGCTGGATGGTGTTTAAATCCATCAATGAAATGGCCCCACCCTACATCTCTGAACTATGCTTCCCGGAAAACACTGGTCTGAGGCAGTCAACACTTAGATCAGCAACATCAGCAGCTGTTGACAGACTGATAGAACCTATGGGCAAGCCAAATACTAAGCTTGGTGATCGCGCTTTCGGAATATCTGGGCCGAAGGCTTGGAATAAACTCCCTCCGGAACTAAGATCCATAACAAGTCCAACAGAATTCAGGTCTAAACTAAAAACTCACATTTTTAAACTGTCATACCCTTAAATTAAATATTCCATTCCTGAGAGAAAGTCTAGTTATATTCAATTTTCCAACTTTGTCCTAAATTCTGTATCTAAATTTCGCTAATAAGCAATTAGATAATTTATTTATTCATTTATTTAACGCCCAGAGGGCTTTTACATGGTTGGTAGTATAATTTTAATTTGACAAATACTTTCAGACATAAAAAATAAGAATAAAATTACATTTGATAAAAGCTATGTAACAAGTTATACAAACACAAGAAACAAAAACAGAAAATTACAGCTATTTGTTGGTTTACATGATGTGTTTAGGAGTATTGTTGAAATAAATGTTTTAAATGATCCACAAAACTTGCTAAGTTGGTATTGAATATGTCAACATCACCCAAGTAATGATTTCCCATGGTGTGAAGTCGTTGTATCGGAGAGTGGGCAATGTAGTTACGCTTATGTATACTGCTGTAGAATATTGTATTTTGTCGTGTTGTTACTGTGGGTGTATGTATGTTTATAAGTTGCAGGAGTTCACAACAGTCGAATTTAGAGTTAAGTATTTTGAATAAGAACTTTAAATCGTTTATTTTACGTCTATCTTCTAATGTATGTATTTTTAGAGTATTTAATAAGAAATTGTATTTTAAGTCTTCGACAGGGATATTTTATTTAAAATTTTTAAAACGTAGAATTTTTTTTTGTATTCGCTCAGTGTTGTTAATGTGAATTGTATAAGATGGAGACCAAACTACTGAGTTATATTCAATTAGACTTCTTACTAGAGATACGTATAATAGTTTAATGGCTTGCAAAGAATTAAAGTTTTTAGTTGTTCTTAATACGAAGCCTAGTGTTTTCATACCTTTGTTCACAATTTGATGGATATGATTGGTGAAACTTATTTTTTCGTCCAAAATAATTCCAAGATCTCTCATTTCCGTGACTCTTTCTAAAGCTATGTTATTGATGGAATATTCGAATAAAACAGGATTTTTGTTTCTGAAGAAAGTCAAGGTTTTGCACTTTAAAAATAAATTATTTTGAACGCACCAATCTCTAAACTTACTAATATTTGACTGTAGTATATGGCAATGATTTATATCAGTTATTTTCTTGTATAGTTTGACGTCATCTGCAAAGAGCAATACCTCGACATCGTTGAAGCAATTGGTTATATCATTGATGAAAATGAGGAACAAAACCGGGCCAAGGTGACTACCTTGCGGTAGGCCACTGGTAGCCCGGAAAGCTTTCGACATCCAAGATTTTATTTTAACGAACAGTTTACGATTTGACAAATAGCTACTAAACCATTTTAGCATGTTATCCCTTATTCCTAGAGCAAATAGTTTTTGGATTAGTAGTTTATGGGATACTTTGTCGAATGCCTTCGAAAAGTCTGTATATATACAGTCGACTTGTTTATTTTCTGCAAATGATTGTATAATGAAGTTTTGAAATACCGTTAAGTTAGTTGCGGTGGATCTTCCTTTGATAAAACCGTGCTGTTTTTGATTAATTAATTTTATTAATTTGGGATAGATTTCATCAAAGACCAATGATTCAAAAAGCTTTGGCAGTACTGACTGTATACAAATGGGGCGATAATTAGCTATGTCAGTATCGTCTCCTTTTTTGTAGATCGGTGTAATGAAGCTAGATTTCCAGCGGTCTGGAAAATGTCCAAGGGACAAGAGACGGTTAAATAGTAATGTAAGTGGTATAGATAATGTATTAGAGCATGTTTTGAGGAATATTGGTGGAATGTTGTCTGGGCCAGCGGATTTGTCAGTGTCTAAGGAAAGTAATTTTTGTTCGCAACACTTTTGTGTGATTTGGCAGTTTGTTAAGTTCGTGGTCATATTAAATTTGTATTCGAGTATTTTATCATCTGGAGTGTCTTCATCATATACATTTTTGAAGAAGTCCGAAAAAAGGTTTACAATATCCTGTGTATTGTTTGCACTGATTCCATTCATATGCATTATTGGCGGGTAGTCTGTGTTTTCATTGTTCATTTTTTTAAGAAATTTCCAAAGGTTTTTGGATTTAAAGACAGTGTCCTCGACAGAGGTTATGTACATTTTGTAACATTGTTTGGAAAGATCTTTACATTTTTTCCTAGTTTCGCTAAAGATTATATAATCATTTATGGATTTACTTTGTTTGAATTTTTTGTGTTGACTCTTTTTTTGCTGAAGAGAGGCTGTAAGCTCTGATGAAAACCAAACCGGGTAGGTATAGCTTCTTGGTGTGTAAAAAGGTACATAGGATTCAAAAGTATTAGAAAAATATAAATAAAGTTTATCTAACGATTCATCAACGCTTTCATCGGATAAAAAAGACCAGTCTGTATTTGAGAAATGGGAGTTAATTGAGTTGAAGTCGGCTCGTTTAAAGTTTAGGACGCTTTGTGAAAGTTTCCTTTCATTATCACATGTCATATTTAATTTAATGTATAGGGGAGGATGATGATTATCTATAGGTAGAAGTGGATCATTTGAGAGTTCAACAGACATTTTAGGATAGTTTGATAAAGCTAAGTCTAATAAGCGATTGTTACTGTTATATATAAAATTATGTTGATGAAAGTTTAGAAAGTTTACCATGTCCAAAATTTCACGTGCACGATCGTTTTCACTTTCGTTTATGATGAGACCACAGTTATTTGCTTTCCATATTAAGTTTGATAAGTTATAATCCCCAAGAATAACAATTTTCGAGTGAGGATATTTGGATGAAATTGTTTCGATGTCTTGACAGTGGTTTCTATATGACTGAGGGTCAGAAAGTGGTGGTAGATAGGCCGTTCCAAATATAATTTTCTCGAGAGGAGTCGTTATTTGCACAAAAATATGTTCGATGTTATTGTGTTTCGTGGTTAATTTTCTTGCTGACAACTTCTGTTTTATTGCAATTAAAACTCCTCCACCTCTTGACTTGGAACTTGATCTGACGTTTCTGTCGCAACGAAATACTTTGTAGTTAGTAAGACCGAGTTCAGTCGATTTGATTTCCGAGTTTAGCCAGGTTTCCGTAAGTATAATGATGTCATGATGATGAGAAGGTAGAGCTGCTTGTAGGTCATCGAGTTTTGATCGCAGTCCGCGGATGTTTTGATAATAGATTTTTATGGTTCTGGTTCGGTTAGGTGGGATTTCTTGAATATTTTTGTAACTTCCTAGTTTTTTGGTCGATTCGGCACGATTCGGGGGGTGGAGTTAATGTATTTTATGGTGAAATCTTCAACATTTTCTTTCCTTTTTTCCAGCTGAACCCTCAGATCGCTCAGAAATTTTTGTTGCGCCGGTGTTGAGTCGGGGTAAATTCTAACATTGTTCTTGAGAAGAGTTCGTTTGCTTAGAATATTTCTGGATCGTGTTGAATTTTGTAGTTCTATTTTTATTGGTCTAGGCTTGTCATTTAATAATTTTCCAACCCTATAAAATTTAGAAATATTTTCATTTGCTGAATTGTCGATTACACCGATTGTACTGGTGACAGCTGCCTGGTCATCCGAGATCCTGCCAGCTTCTGTCGCTTTAATGCTTTCGGGCACATTGCAAACAATAATATTTTTAGATCGCACTTGTTGTTCATTCATTTCCGAAATTGCCTCGCAAATATTAAAGTTGTTTTGCTTGGATTTGCTCTAATATCCTTGTATGCGCAGTTCACCTTCTAAATTAGCAGTTTTGGATGCTACAGCTGAAGACATGGTACTTATGGCACTTAAAATTTCACATGCAATTGGGGAAATTTTAGAGATTTGATCCTTGTTAAATTTGTTGGCCGGATCAAAAGTACTTTATTTAAGGCATTGACAGCTATTTCTGCTTTGGAGATGAAATTTCGCACATCCATTGTGAAACGTTTAAAAATTCACTATTCACTGCTTATCACTGTTGGGAGTCGATGATTTATTTTTGCTTTTGTTGACACAGTACACAAGTTCTTCCAATGCTAAATACTGCTATGTTAGTAAATAAGTGCTGCTTTATATAATATTTATGTGTAATAATTCACTGTAATTAGTTTAAATGTCTAATTTTGACAGGAGTAGATCAAAATATGTTTGTACTGTCAAAAGAGTATTGTTGTAATTCATAATTAAGAGTATTGTTGTAATTCAATTTGTATAATGTTAATTAAGTGTTAATATCAAGTAACCTACCATTAAGGAATAAAGGTAAGTATTGTACCTACTGTATATAATCTCCATAAATAAGTAGTAATAATATAGATCACTGTAGAAATGTATTATAAATCTGTACAGCGCCCTTGAGTTGATTTTGCACAAAAACGGCGCTATACAAGTCATCCAATTATTATTATTATTTAAGTGAGCGAAACTCCATGTAATAAATTATGACGTTAATTAAACTTGAGTCCCGCTCGAATATCCGTTCAATTCCATGTAGGGGAAAAGTCAAATATTAAATATTTCTGTCGTGGAAGAAAAACGATGCAATTCGAAAATTGATTGTTATATAGTTAAAAAAACTAACACCACTTTTTAAATGTTTTATTTTATTCAATTTGATTTTTATGATTTTTTCAGTCTTTCGGCGTGTTTCAGTTTTTATCAAATTACGATTAACAACATTTTAATTTGATAAAAAGAAGTAGTATATTATTCAGTTAACATATATCACTATGTTTTTAGTACATAAATGTAATGAGCTAACTTTTTTCTCTATTATGCACTATTTTTATTAAACTATGTAATGATGATAATTTTATTTTAAATTTTAGTAATTCGATGAAACAGACATAAAATAATCGCTTAATGGGGACCGCTCAAATTCAAACTAAATCTACAATTTCATTTGTGACGTTTTTCTTTCGGACTGCCAAATATTTGACTCGCATCTTCCCTCGCTCTCTTTGCACTATTCTCGTTACCAAGTCTGTAAGTAAGTAGATTTGAACAACCTTGCAGAATGTTTGTGCAGAAAGTTAGACCGCGGTTAGTTAACATTTTGATGGCGGTGGTTCGAGTGCAGGTCGGAGTAACCTCTTGTTACCTTTCGCCTCCGGAGGTAAATCTAAGGGTGCTCTCTTGCCGCTTGCTCACATATTGAGCTTCGGTAGTTGGGGAAATGTACCTTAGTTTCATTAATATTACGGTGTTTGCCAATATTCTAACATGTCTTTACTTGATATGTTAGAATTTTGAAAATATCCAAAAACCAAATATAATTTTCGAAAAAATGTTACTATTTCTACTATCGTGTTACAAAAACATAAAATGGTTTTGACTTTTCTTCACATTAGTTTGTTTTAATTAAATATAACACAAATAATACTAACTATGAGCCGCAGCTGAAAATTAATGATAGGTACCACATTAATGGTCTAATTTCTCTTAATAAGTTGTGTTTCACCTCACTAAGGCTATTTTCTCATACGCCTTGGTTTGCGTGTGAAATACATTTTTCGTAAACAAACAATAATTTTTTTATTTACAATGGGTATTGTCTCATTCATTCTGGATTGAACAGTGCCTTTTGAGTTTTGTTCCGCTCCTGATTCAATAAATAAAACTCAACAAATGTCTAGTTTAGTAAAGAATACCATTAAAGAATAATAATATCTGCCCTGATGATGGAAACTGCAGTGCTGTCCGAAACGTTGGCTACAGAAGAGGGTAACGCAAGACGACACAAAAAGTCGTTATTAGTGCCAGGAGTGTTAAGAGATGTTTAAATTGTAAAAGAAGATTGGGGTGCCTGAGAAATACTTAATACAATATCTCTTCTACGTAATGAATCTACAGTTTTATATCAAGACTGATGAAATTTTTCACACTTGACCTTCAAAACAAGAGGAAGATCACAGTCTACAACTGAGACTTTTCCAAGATTTTCAAGTCCCATCACTAAAAAATACATATACAAAAAATACGCTGCTTCAAATCCACAAAGATCTCTATAAGAAGTCACACCATGCCATGGTTCGTGTCGAGAGCAATAGGCAAAATACAATGGGTCGCTTGTGCACTCCATTAATGCACACCAGTTTTGCACAACACTATTACACGTACACTGGAGTGGTGTGGTTTAATCAACTAACGACAGAGATGAGATTAGAACCGGACTATAATAAATTTAAAAATAAAATAAACTTCACTACCTTAAATAATTTAACGAATTAGAATGACGATGATATCTCACTATATTATTTTATAAATTATTGTATAAAAAAACTAAAATCTCTTCACTTTATATGTTTTTATGATTCTTTCTTTCTTCTATTTACATATATGTATGTTAAGTTTTTATTTTTTCCCTTTACACACGAGTTTTAGACTCTTGTAAAGGTAAATGTAACGGACGTAGTTGACCATATTATTTAATTTCATAAAAATTGTTTACTTTTATAAAATGTCCCTACTCCACGCCACTGGAAAAATCACCACTCCCCGCCACTGGTCATTTTATCCAGTTTTCGGCCCAAGCGGCTTGAAAACTTTGTCTACGAACGGCATCGATACCGCGTCGCCGGCTTACCTGCCGCGTAGATCGATGTCCAGCATTTTTTCTATGTAAATTTTACATAGAAAAATCAATTTTTAAACATTGCAAATATGTATATTTTACTTGTTCATCCCCTCGGCGGTAGTCAAATAAACACTATTTTCGATATACTACCGCTGAGGAGATATTAAAAAAGCTGTTTTTCACCCATATGTAAACCCATTTTTGACCAATATTTTTTACCTTTTTTGCGTGTACAAAAATCCAGGAACCTCGTAGCATAGTGAATCTTATCTCTTTCTGAGCGCTATGTTACGGGGGACCTCGGAAAAATACTAACTTAACATGTTTTACAAATTTGATCGCTTGAGATCATTTTTACACATTTATTTTACAAACATTTCTTATTTTTTGTCGTATCTTGGCAAACAAAAAATCTAGTTGTCAAGATACACATTCTCATAACTACTATGCTTTTAAACTATGTAATTGTCATTCATGTAAGCGTTCAAAATCTTTTCTAACTCGCAAATTTAAGCGACCACTATCACCATTGCTGCCGACAAAATGAATATGCAACAGTTTGTCGGAGGCTATAAACTCATTGTTGGCGCGGGTACAACCCCCCACCACATATGGGCTCCTAGCCCAATGTCGGGCGCGAGTCAGGCTAATTAAATATAAGCAGCCACATAATTCAAAATAAATCAGTTCATCTTTACCACCAAAACCAAGCGTTTTATTATCTACAAGTGACTCCTGCCCAACATCTGCCTCACCTCGCTGAGTCTTCTGCTCCAAGATCTTCTGGTGTTACCTCTTCGAGACCAGCCGGCCCTCCTTTGGAAAACCGCCAACACCAGAAGCGAGCAGAGACGAAAGCACACCCAGTGCCCACCATTCACCAAGCCTGGGTGCGGGAGGCAGATTTCATCACAATATCAACTACAATCATCATCATCGGCCGTAAAGGAGCATTCTCATCGGTTGAAGACACGGTTTGGACCCGGCGCCTAAATCTACAGTCTTGTGCGGACTCCCGTCCAGTACAAGTGGTCCTCCGAGCCGGATTCTCACACGCCTTCAACCAGGATGTCTCCAACTTTACGGTCGAGCCGGATCCAAGACGATGGATCCTCAACACCATCTGCAGATGCCCTGGACGCTGGGTCTCAGGCCACGGCTGCGGTTCACGTCACGCCTGACGTAACCCCCATGCCCACGCCCAGCACTACTCCTGACATGGCACCACCTGCACATCATGACTCACCGCCCTCCACATCTCAAGAGGATGCGATGGAGTCATTGCGACAACAGCTTCGCAGTCAAACCGAGCACATTGAGAGACTTAAAGCAGCTCTTCAATCAGCTCCAACAGCAGCAGCCCCTGCCCCTCCTGGACCTTCGAAGCTCCTGGAGAGGTCACCACCATCATGGACGCAGCCCGGCCAATCGAGCCCGGTGCCTCTGGTGGACCAGAGGTACGAGGAACCAGCAGCAGCAGTGCCTGCCCGATCTGGACCCGTACTCCTGGAAGGGTATCCTGCCCAAGGAGGACCCTGGCGCTTCCAAGGGTACAGCCCTGGATGGGTGCAGCCCGGCCAACCGAGCCCGGTGCCTCTGGTGGACCAGAGGTACTCAGCAGCGGCGCAGCCAAGGCCAGCCGGTCCCCCGCCCTCGTCACCCTGGCCCAATGCAGGGTGGCCAAACATGATGCAGCCTGGACCCTCTGGCCCCGTACCGCCCGCCCCTCTGATAGAACAGAGGCAAGCCGTACCTGAAGTGCCAGCCGGACCTGTACCTCTGGTGGACCAGAGGTACGCATCACGAGCGCAGCAAGAGCCAGCAGGCCCTGCGCAACCAGCACCCTGGACCATTCAGGGATGCCCAGTACTGGTGCAGCCTGGACCTCATGGCCCTGTGCTGCCCGTACCTCTGCCCCACCCGGGGTACCCAGCGCCGACGCCAGGATCACCTGCCGGACTGCTGGAGCAGTGGGACGTGCCATGGACACAGCCTGGACCACCTGGACCCTCTGGACCATCTGGACCATCTGGACATGTGCCGCCCGTACCACTGCGCGAACAGGAGTATGGCGTGCCGGCACGGCCAGATGGCCCGCCCACAGCCAGTACCAGCTCCATGCCGAGATTCCCGCCCCAACCTACGGCGGATGAGACGGCCCAACATACCAGAGCCTGGGTTCAGCATGATGGCAGTCCCATGGCTCAGCTGGCCTCCGCCCTGACAGAAGCCATCAGAGCTTCAAGGGCTCAGGACAGCCCCCGTCCCACAATCGAGGACGATCCACGAATGGCGGCCCTTATTGCCAGACAATCTATGGCCAAGGACCTGCCTCCATTCTCTGGAGATCCACTGGAGTGGCCCACCTGGAGGGCACAGTTTAACCAGTCTACCTCCACATGTCGGATGACCTCCAGTGAAAACTTGATCCGCCTACAGCGGGCCCTCAAGGGGAAAGCCCGAGAAGCCGTCGGCCCCCTTCTGATGGACCCTGCTCAGGTTCCGGAGATCCTGGCAGTCCTGGAGCAGAGATTTGGAGGGACTACCTCACTCGCTGCTCTGATGCTGGACAAGGTGAAGAAGCTGCCCCACCTCACAATTGAGGCCTCTCTGGAGGACATCGCAGACTTCTCTGGCACAGTCCAGAACCTGGTGGCATCACTCCGCTCCCTCAACAATGATGGCTACCTGACGAATCCAGCGCTGCTCAGTGACATCGCGGGGAAGATGCCGCCCACCTTGCGGTTGGCGTGGCTGATGGAAGTGCGGCACTACGAGGCCTCCGCTACCATCTGCCAGTTTGCCGCCTTCCTGAAAACCGTCGCGAACGCCATCCCAAAGTCCGGTTTGGTTGACCCCGCGAGGTCCCGCCCACGCCGTGAACATTCGTTCTCAATAACGGAACAGTTTTCGCGAAAAAACAGTGCTCAAAATCGTGAAACATGTGACGAAAACCGTTTAGAGAACACGTCTGCCGCGTCAGAACAGTTTTGGCGAAAAAACGGTGCTAAAAAACGTGATACCTGTGAAAGTTTCATCAATATGTCTGCCGCGTCAGAAAAGTTTTCGCGAAAAAACAATTCGAACAAAAGTGACACTTGTGACAACAGTTTAAACACGTCTGCCGCGTCAGAACGGTTTTTATCGCGGGAAAACAATGTTTACAACAACAATTCTAGTGAAAAACAACAGTTCGCGAAAAATAATCGAAAGCCCCAAATTTTGCCTGGTAATAATCGAATGCCCCAAATTTTGTCTGGTAATAATCGAGAAAATAATCGAAGCGGGGAAAAAGTGCAAAACAGTTACGATGAAGTTCGCGAGTTCGACAACCGCGCCGGGTGTGTCGAGTGTGGTGAAAATGGCCACCAACTTAGCGAATGTCGCACTTTTGCCGCGAAAGACTTAAAATATCGTTTTGAAACAGTGAACGACGCCGGTTTGTGCCGATTGTGCCTCAATGGCAAACATTATACAAAACAGTGCAAAGTTAGTGAATGGTGCGGCGTGGGGGAGTGCAGATCCCCCCACCACCGACTTCTTCACAACTATAATAACAATCGTGATAATGACATTACTGTGGCAGATGTTCACAATATGTGACGCCACACCGAAAGTGCCGTGTTAAAAGTGGTGGGAGTCATATTGTCGGGCCCGAAGCGGCAGATTAAAACCTTTGCGCTTCTGGACGAGGGCTCAACAGTCACCCTTATTGACGCCACCACAGCACAAAAACTCGGCACAACCGGACCTACCCGTGAGCTACGACTACACGGAGCAAAAAACATGTGCTCAACAGACTTGACGTCCCGCCGCGTGCCAATCACTCTACGCGGCGCCGGAATCTCTGATGAGTACGTGATCAAAGCAAATACCATCCAGCAGCTCAGCCTTCCTGTCCAGAGGTACCACGGTCGCTACATCACCCCCACACTTCTCATCGGGCAAGACAATGCTAACTTAATTGTCTCGAGGGAAGTGCGCGACGTTCGTGATTCTACGCGAATATTATCACGAACGGCGTTGGGGTGGACCACCCATGGCGGAGGGACCTCTGGACATGTGAATGAAGCTACCACATTGGCCATACGAGCCACAATGTCACCCAGGCGCACTGCCGGGAGGCATTATACAGTGCCCCATGGACCATCTGGACCCGTACCGCGAGCACCTCTGATACAGGCGGCCGTACGAGGAGTACCAGCTGGATCTGTGCCAGCACCTTTGCAGAGAAGACCACCCAGGCACCATGCCCGGTGGCATTCTACCATGCCCCATGGACCATCTGGACCCGTACCGCGAGCACCTCTGATACAGGCGGCCGTACGAGGAGTACCAGCTGGATCTGTGCCAGCATCTTTGCAGAGAAGACCACCCAGGCACCATGCCCGGTGGCATTCTACCATGCCCCATGGACCATCTGGACCCGTACCGCGAGCACCTCTGATACAGGCGGCCGTACGAGGAGTACCAACTGGATCTGTGCCAGCACCTTTGCAGAGAAGACCACCCAGGCACCATGCCCGGTGGCATTCTACCATGCCCCATGGACCATCTGGACCCGTACCGCGAGCACCTCTGATACAGGCGGCCGTACGAGGAGTACCAGCTGGATCTGTGCCAGCATCTTTGCAGAGAAGACCACCCAGGCACCATGCCCGGTGGCATTCTACCACGCCCCATGGACCATCTGGACCCGTACCGCGAGCACCTCTGATACAGGCGGCCGTACGAGGAGTACCAGCTGGATCTGTGCCAGCACCTTTGCAGAGAAGACCACCCAGGCACCATGCCCGGTGGCATTCTACCATGCCCCATGGACCATCTGGACCCGTACCGCGAGCACCTCTGATACAGGCGGCCGTACGAGGAGTACCAGCTGGATCTGTGCCAGCATCTTTGCAGAGAAGACCACCCAGGCACCATGCCCGGTGGCATTCTACCACGCCCCATGGACCATCTGGCCCCGTACCGCGAGCACCTCTGATACAGGCGGCCGTACGAGGAGTACCAGCTGGATCTGTGCCTGCAAATGGTACGAGAGAATCAGTCGGCCCCGCGAAAGGGTCTCCCAGGCACATTGAAGTAAGGCGCCAAAACGTTGGCCTTTCTTCAACTGTGGCAGAAACACTGCCCGACATCAAGAAATTCTCCTCATTTAATCATCTTATTCAAACTACCTGCCGGATACATCGTTCTATTAAAAGGTGTCGTGGAAAAAGCCACGAACAACCTGATAATCATTTAAGAACCGATGAAATCAAGGAAGCAGAGGCCCGATGGGCAAGAAAATGTCAAGAAGAGACATTTTATCATGACATAAATGCGCTCCAGAAAGGAGATCCACTACCAAGTGACAGTAGGCTCAAAGCCTTGAGCCCCTTCCTTGGACCTGACGGCCTACTGAGGATGAACTCAAGAATACGAGCCCTCAGTAACGTGCCCCAAGCAGTGCGGACACCTATAATTTTGGATGGTGATCATGCATATGCACGACTTCTAGTGAGATATCATCACCAGGAAGCCGATCATCCGAATAAGGAGAGAACAATGGCTGAGGTGCGAGGCAGCTACCATGTGCTGCGACTGCGAACAAATATTCGCAAGATCGCCCACAACTGCCCCACCTGCAAGATGCGCAGGAGCAAGCCAGCCCCCCTTCTGATGGGGCCCTTGCCGCCATCAAGGCTAGCCCACCATGTTCCTCCATTCACCCCTGCTGCAGACGGCCGAGTGAGGACCGCCCGGATCCAGACGAGCACCGGATTTTACGTCCACCCCGATGTGAAGCTCGCTGTAATCCTGCCGGCCCCGCCTACCGATGCAACATCAACAGTACCACCAGCCCAGCACCATCCCAGAGGGACTGGCCGCCGCGGGCTGCAACGTACCAACAAACGTCCTATTTTTTAGTTCAGCATAGCTAAACGGGGGGAGTGTAACGGACGTAGTTGACCATATTATTTAATTTCATAAAAATTGTTTACTTTTATAAAATGTCCCTACTCCACGCCACTGGAAAAATCACCACTCCCCGCCACTGGTCATTTTATCCAGTTTTCGGCCCAAGCGGCTTGAAAACTTTGTCTACGAACGGCATCGATACCGCGTCGCCGGCTTACCTGCCGCGTAGATCGATGTCCAGCATTTTTTCTATGTAAATTTTACATAGAAAAATCAATTTTTAAACATTGCAAATATGTATATTTTACTTGTTCATCCCCTCGGCGGTAGTCAAATAAACACTATTTTCGATATACTACCGCTGAGGAGATATTAAAAAAGCTGTTTTTCACCCATATGTAAACCCATTTTTGAACAATATTTTTTACCTTTTTTGCGTGTACAAAAATCCAGGAACCTCGTAGCATAGTGAATCTTATCTCTTTCTGAGCGCTATGTTACGGGGGACCTCGGAAAAATACTAACTTAACATGTTTTACAAATTTGATCGCTTGAGATCATTTTTACACATTTATTTTACAAACATTTCTTATTTTTTGTCGTATCTTGGCAAACAAAAAATCTAGTTGTCAAGATACACATTCTCATAACTACTATGCTTTTAAACTATGTAATTGTCATTCATGTAAGCGTTCAAAATCTTTTCTAACTCGCAAATTTAAGCGACCACTATCACCATTGCTGCCGACAAAATGAATATGCAACAGTTTGTCGGAGGCTATAAACTCATTGTTGGCGCGGGTACAACCCCCCACCACATATGGGCTCCTAGCCCAATGTCGGGCGCGAGTCAGGCTAATTAAATATAAGCAGCCACATAATTCAAAATAAATCAGTTCATCTTTACCACCAAAACCAAGCGTTTTATTATCTACAAGTGACTCCTGCCCAACATCTGCCTCACCTCGCCGAGTCTTCTGCTCCAAGATCTTCTGGTGTTACCTCTTCGAGACCAGCCGGCCCTCCTTTGGAAAACCGCCAACACCAGAAGCGAGCAGAGACGAAAGCACACCCAGTGCCCACCATTCACCAAGCCTGGGTGCGGGAGGCAGATTTCATCACAATATCAACTACAATCATCATCATCGGCCGTAAAGGAGCATTCTCATCGGTTGAAGACACGGTTTGGACCCGGCGCCTAAATCTACAGTCTTGTGCGGACTCCCGTCCAGTACAGTAAACATGTTAATTTTTATTGAAATATGTTCTTACTATGTGAATTTAAATAATTATACTGTATTTAATAAAAAAAATAAAAAAAAATTAAAAAACAAAACTACAGCCTTGGCAACGCCAGGGACTTCAGTGAGTAAATTCATATTTATGAACCTTTAAATTGTCACATAACGCAGGTCACTATCTTTGACCTTGCGTTAATTTATACACATTTAAAAATATTTTATTTTACCATAATTTGATAGCCAGAAAAAATGTCACCCTTATTCGTTTCTCTTCACAAATTTAACAATAGGGAATAATTTTCTTTTTCATTAATCATCTCCCTAGAGTTTCTCTAATGGCGGCGCTTAAACAAATCGCATTTTCCTAGCACGTCTCCCCCCAAAGCCTACTTTGCTGAGGCCTTTAATTATGTTTGTATATGGGGCCGGGTGACTTGTTTGCCCCGCTGATCTGGAACAATTATTATAAGATGACGGTTTATAAGTCACGCCACTGGAAACGTGATTTATTCGGAATTTGCATGAGGGGAAACAATATTTTTAAATCTTGTTTGACATATAATTGTGTACTTACACGGTTTTGTACAAGAAATAAAGTGGTCGATAGCAAGGTAGATTGTTCGCTTTGCTAGCAGTTAGTATGAATCAGGTTTACCGCTTTTTAAAAATAGCCGCATATTTAGTGTAAAACTGTCCTAAACATATTTAATAATAATAATAATAATATTTGGATGATTTGTATAGCGCCGTTTTGGTGCAAATCATCTCAAATGTGCTGTACAAATATATATTACATTTCTATAATGACATATATTTATAATAAACTATATAATTATTTTACAAGCAATAATTATTCGCCTGAAACACTCATCCACATTGAAAAATCTCCTGATAAAAGATACATGACGCCAACGGGACATGAACCCGTTTCCCTTTGATTTCCGGTCGACAGCTCTGACCACTGAGCTATGGCGGCTTATCTCTTATCCACGAAATAATTCAATCTATACTAGTGTTTCATTCAACAATTACTGCTTGTTACATTTTTTCAACTGAAAACAACCAACTGTATTTTATATGAGAAAGGCATTGTAAGTGCTAACTCTCTCACTAGATGGCGTCGAGACAAATTGTCTACATTTTTAGGTGAAATACTAGAACTTGTCAAATATTAATTATTATTTTTTTTTTTTGGTAAATTAATATTTAAGACAAGATTTTTTATGCATAGCACAAAGGGTAATAATTATTTTACAGGGACACGTCCTGTTGGCGTCATGTATCTTTTATCAGGAGATTTTTCAATGTGGATGAGTGTTTCAGGCGAATAATTATTGATTGTAAAATAATTGTTACCCTTTGTGCTATGCATAAAAAATCTTGTTTTAAACATAAGTTTACCAAAAAAAAAATAATAATAATAAAAAATATATAGTATATTTACTTTTACTTACTTTTCTGGTTAATATATTCTAATAATCTTTTGAGATTAATACTTATTAACATTAACTAATTGTTTATTAGCGAAATTTACATACAGGAATTACGACGTAATTGGAAAATTAGTTATAATTGCACTTTCTTTCAGGAACGGTATATTTATTTTAAGGGTATGACGGTAAGGTTTTAGTTTAAACTTGTTAGTTGGACTTGTTTACGTGCATATTTCAATATTTACCTTCGAGTTGTTTTCAAATAATTCGATAGTCTGGCACCAAATACACTCTATCCTCTTCTTTTGTATATTTTGGTAATTTAAAAAAAGATAAGATTCTACAAAATGTCAATAACATTATAAATATTTCACTTTTTTACATTAACTACGACAGAGGAGGCCCCGAGGAAAATATATCATATACAGCGCCCTTGAGGTGATTTCTCACGAAAACGGCGCTATATAAATTAGCCAAATATTAAAATATTATTATGGGGAAGAAAATGGTATGAGTGGTTGACAGGAATCTGGAGGTTATTGTATACAGGAGTGATGTGTGAATTCATCTCTTCATCTGTGGTCCAAGATTATGGATCGAGAGAATCCTGCTGGAGAGGTCAAAGGACTTCTTCCGATCCATCCCGCTATCCAACTGATGGTCAGACGCATCCGCCACCAAAAAAAACCTCAACCCATGAACCCAGACAACCCCGATATTACATCAAACGAACCACTTGGGGTGAACTATGGGTTTTGGTAAGCTTATTAATTGTTTCCGGGCTGGCGGTACCCACACCTGCCTCCAAAAGTGAAGTAAAAATGATTCAATTAGTAAAATTAGGAATTGTGATATTATTTTTAGAGCTCACCCATAGATTGCACTAGATTAGTCTATTAGTTTACCCATAGATGGCGTCAGTTGTTGAGTATTAGATACCGAGGGGATAATAAATAAGGTGGGAACCTCAAGTTCCGTATTATTCCAATCGCCTGAAATTAAGAAATCTATATCTTAGCCCATTGTCAATCTATCATATTAAAAGTCCAGTTTTGTTTTTTATTTCTATTTATTTATTTATTAATTTTTTTAAAACATTACATATTACAGTGATCTTTGGCTGTCCAACTAGGAGATTAACCTGTTTTAGGACAGTCAGAAATAGGCAGATTTATTAAATGCGATTCTTGTTTTGTCTAGTGTATTGACTTTTACTTAATAATTGCACTTTATAAATAATTTGAAAAGTTTTCTTGGTTGATACAAGAAGTTGCTATGTATATATTTTAAATAATATAAACGTAGAGAATAACTTAAAAGAATATTCAAATATGTTAATTCAAAAATAGCAATATAGTAAAAAATTATTGACATGTGAGTTTATCAAATTGAAATTTTACTTTTTTTGAAGCCGGAGTTTTATTTAACCATAGAATTGGTTAGAAACCCGGAGACATAATAGAATTTTTATAATATAAACTGATTTTCAGTAATACGCATAGCAAAACCAAAGTGATTAAATAGTGATTTTTATAAATCTAGTAATTTGATGAATAATAAGATTTAAGGAATAATTACAATGCTATGTACTGGTTTTCGAGTTCAATAAACACACTTTTTAATTTTATTCTGAAACCAGAAATACGGTAAGAAAGCGTCGCCCAAAAAGTTAAATAAAAATAACCCATTCAAAAGCGTGCCTGTATTTTCCCTTAAAAAATAACCCGCATATCCCGAATCTGAATGTTTACAATGGCGTGGTATATTCCGAATACCAATATGTCTATTGAAAGTTTTTTATTCCAGATTTTCCTCCACCCCTGACATGGTCGAAGTTACCCCACCTGAAAACTTTGAGAAGATTGGGGCAACTCCGGACACTTTTTCCAAAGGTCTCGATCGACCTCTGATCGGAGCACGATTCTGCCGAAATCAGGAAAAGTTATTTCACAAGTTTTATCATACGAAAAGAGAAGTTGAAATACAACTGGAAGACTGCGATCTTGATTTGGGGCTCTGTAAAGATCTGAACAGATTGCGGGAAGACCATATTAAAATGTTTATTGAGGCATTGATCATTTGTCTGCTTGGATTATTATTTATTCCGATTCGATAGTGATTTCTACATTTTGAATTGCACGTCCTGCTGGGCTTTTACCTGTTTATATATTTTTTTAAACAAATAGCACTTAAAATATCATAACATCCCATTAATAAAATACTCTACAATGCAAGATGGAAAAATATTAGATTGGGAATTGTACAATAAATAAATTCAAATAAATCGAAGCTGAGTTAGGCAGTTGGTTTAATTAATTTTGTTGTTCTGCTTGCCAATATAAATTCTACTAAGACCTATTAATATTTGGTGATTGATGCGTTAAATATGCCTTTAACAATATCCTTATAATCACTACCCAAATTCTGCTTAGGGCGAACGGGAATATACAATTGTGATTCTGTTTAGGAGTTGTCGCAATAATACTGTTGTATTTGCCTCAATGTTGGTTTGCGAGGTATATAGAAAAAAAATCAAGTATAAAAGTTCAGTATAGTAATTAAACAGATATCCTTAAACATATTTACTATCCGTTGATTGATTACTGCCTTCTTTAAATTTCTAGAACAGTCCAGAACAGTCGAGATCATTCCAGGACATCCAGGGACATTCTGGAATACTGTGGAAATGTTCGGAAATAGTGTAGAACGTTTGGAAGATTCCGGAACATCCCAGAACATGATGAGCTAAAAAGGAGATTACAGGTCGTTTCCTGATAAACTTTTAGTAAATTCATAATCGCGACAATATATTGATATCTCTAAATAGTACAAAACAAAGTCACTACCCGCGTCTGTCTAAAATATAAAACGGAGTTTGATAAGATTTTCATTTTCATTTAGAGAATTTCTTCTGAGAGGTTTATATATTTGTAATACATGCATATTATAGTTATTGAAAGTAGAGAAAAGTTGGGTAACGCTGGGCACGCATCAGCTAGTCAATAATAATTAGCGAAGTCTCTAACCAATATCAGTTTCATCAAAAAACAGATTTCTACTACTTATAGGTGCTAAGTAAATTATTGTATTACCGATATGAATATTATGAACTTTTTGATTTATTTATAATATTGACAAGTCATTTCAGATCAATCTCTTCTATTTCAAAACACAAACATGTTCCTTCAGAACAACACTCATAGTTAGTATCAGTATAACTCTTAAGACTCTATGAGGCTTAAAATGAGACAAGTGAATAAAACAATTCCATAATAAACATACATTCACCCACAGTAACAACACAACAAAATACAATATTCTACAGCAGCACACAAAAGCGTAACTACATTGCCCACTCTCCGATACAACGACTTCACACCATGGGAAATCATTTCTTGGGTGATGTTAACAGATTCAATACCAACTTGGCAAGTTTTGTGGATCATTTAAAACATTTATTTAAAATACTCCTAAACACATCATGTAAACCTAAAAATAGCTGTAATTTTCTGTTTTTGTTTCTTGTGTTCGTATGACTTGTTGCATAGCTTTTATCAAATGTAATTTTATTCTAATTTTTTATGTTTCAAAGTATCTGTCAAATTAAAATTATACTACCAACCATGTAAAAGCCCTCTGGGCGTTAAATAAATAAAATAAAATTATCGAAGAAAGCAAACAATTTGTGGCTTGAAAATATAATATAATATAATTAATATAATAATATAATAAAATATAATAACTGTGTAACGACCAAGAACAAAATTATTTTCAAATTCTCCAAAATAGGGCGATGAGAATAATACTCAGACGAAATAGATATTCAAAAGTAAATAAAATGTTAAACGAACTAAATTGGCTAGCGGTGAAACAGATGTTGACCTTTTTTTTGTATTAGGCAATTCACCCTAAAGAGAGTGCTTTGTGCATTAATTAAATAAAATTTTCCAAAATAGGGCAATGAGAACAATACTCAAACGAAATAGATAAAAGTAAATAAAATGTTAAACGAACTAAATTGGCTAGCGGTGAAACAGATGTTGACCTTGAACACGATGATATTTGTACACAAAATAGTAAACAACCTGCTACCGAAATATTTTTCAAATAAAATTGTATACAACAAGGACATACACAAACATAAAACTAGGACGTGCAATGAAATCAGGCTACCAAAAAAGGACAAGGCGAATACATAGAACAGTATATTCTATAAAGGGATGAAATACTATAACGCGCTGCCGGAAAACCTAAAGACTGCCCCAATTGAAAAATTCAAGATGTTGTGTAGAAGCCACATAAAACAAGAAAAAACATAGAATATTAAAATGTAAAAATTAATTAGTCATTTGTAAACTTTAATGTACAAATTACTAAAATAAAAATTAATAAATAAATAAATAATGATTTTTTTCTCTGTTTTAAACCACTTTATTGAGTTATAAAGGTCAACCGGTTTTGTTACATTCAACCTTCTTCAGGACAATGGATATATTTCCACATACAGTTTATATTTCCATTGTCCTGAAAAATACTGTGTGCACCTGAAACCGGTCGAACTTTATAACTCAATAAAGTTATTTGGAACAAGACGAAACATCCGAAAAGGGTCCAGAAAGGAAAGCGCAACCTAAATCGATCTGTTTTAAATGCATTTTGTCAGTTTCCTTTATATGTTGAAAAGGGAATAGAAACATAAAAAACCTGGGAGAAAAATATTTTTTTTATTGGTTCCCCCTAAGCCACCATCCTACCACCATAAAACTCCCTTTAAAAAACATATATTTAAATTTTACTTTTGTTTTCGGTAATAAATGAATGTAAGCAAATCTCGGATGCAGTTTCTGACAAACGATCGAGCTGAAACTCGGCAGACAGGCTCGTTGTTGATGACAATGCATTATATCAAATTTGGTGGCAATCACGTATACACACGCAGACATACATACATTTCTCTGAAATTCAATGATATGACAGCAGTTAACATACGAAATAAATGTCGGACCTACCCAATGGGCATTTGGTGAAGTTGGTAGAGTATCCAGTTCCGGTATAATCGTCAGTGCTGGGGACGGATATAGCACCGTCGCAACGCGGAACAATAGGATTGGAAAAGGTTCGGAATGCCGACTTACCCTTTTCTATTCTTCCACGGTTTTCAATTCTTCTTTGCGCTGGTTCACAACAATTCACAAATTTCACCATGCGCGAGCTCACGATGGCTTTGATTTCGACACGGTCGATAAAGTGGGCTCCGTAATCAAACGATGTTGACAGGACGAATATTTTTAATCAACTAACTTCGGCATAGGAGAGGAGAGGAGGGGAGAGGTCGATAGGCCACAATAATTTTAGAAAGGATATAAAGGTAAGTAGCACGATGCTAGGTGCCAACATTTCCGCCCACCTAATTTGAACGAATTAATAATTATGATACAAAATTTAATAAAAGGTAAATTTAAATATATACATAGGTAAATTGTTCATTCAAGTTGTATCCGCAATGCCTCGCAGAAAACAAAATAAAAAAAAAACTTTTACTAAATTAAGTATAACTTTTTGAAGAATGGTTCCTGGACCATAACAAAAATTTTGGTTTTGAAAAATATTTAAAATTGCTAATAACTCCTTTGGTCTAGAATCTGAGTAAGAAACAAAACAAGAATTAGAGTATAGACATCTAAACAATAACAAAAAAAATATATATAGATCCCAATGGTAAATAATATAAAAATAAAATACAACAAAACTGGAAAATGAAAACGTATTCTATTTTAGATGTATATCTTAAAAATCATCACTAATAATAATTTTATTCTTCCGGTAACGGGCAAAGCTTTATCACTGGTCGAACCAACGAACCAGATTGAGTTTTAACAGTAGCTACCCTAACTATTCCATCCTTACCGGGATGAACGTGGATAATTCGTCCTAATACCCACTTCATCGGTGGAAGACGATCGTCCTTTATTAACCCATTGGCCTCTAACGACGCCGTCCTGGCGGGTCTGGTGTCGTCGGCTTAAAAACGAAAAAGGGATACATTATTGACATTTGTGTTTAAAATTTTAAATGCCAATCGCTCTTTAGATAATTAAGCATTCATTTGGTAGTAATTGGCAGGACTCCGTTGGCACAGTTTTTTCCTGATATTTACGATTGAAATTTTGTTATATTTCAGCGTCATTGAATTTTTTTTAAAATAGCGTGTGGTTCGGGAATTGACAAGCTTGTTCGTAAAATGCGTGGTGGGCGGCTAACATCAGCCCAAATTGAAATAAAATATATTATGGTCATAAGTATGATTAATGTAAAACTTTTCTTAATCCAATTATAAAAAAAAGAAAAAAAAATGGTTTTTATAAAAAAAATAATTTTATATCCTCGTTTAATCATATTATTATTATTTTTTTAAAAACTGCATATATTTTTTGCATACCTTAATTCAATGAATGAGTAAATTTAAAAAAATTGTTTCGTTTGCATGTTTAGTTTAAAAGTTATGTAAGATTTAGTACACCACTGCAGATTTAAAACTTCGGTACAAAACAATTCGGAGGCCAATGGGTTAACACTAATTGACCTAATTTAATGTTTGGATTAATTTTGCACCACTTTGATCGTTGTTGAAGCGTATTTAAATATTCTAAATGCCAACGTTTCCAGAAATGTTGCGACATCTTTTGGAGATGTTGCCACCTACTTAAACGATTAGACGTGGTGTCAAGAAAGTCATATTCAGGCAAACCTAGTAGGAATCCACCGATTAAAAAGTGGCCCGGGGTGAGTCCATTCACATCCTCGGGGTCTGAGCTCATTGAACACAAAGGGCGGGAGTTGAGGATGGCCTCAATTCTAGTGAGAACTGTCGCAAATTCTTCATAAGTTAGAACGGTCTCACCTATCACCCGTTTTAAATGGTATTTTACAGATTTTATCCCTGCCTCAAATAAGCCTCCGAAATGAGGACTTGCTGGAGGGTTAAAAGACCAAATAATGCCGCTCTGAATTAGATGATTAGATATAACATCACGCTGTGATGCCAATAATTTATTTATACCGAGTAGGTACCGATTTGCACCGACGAAATTGGTTCCGTTATCGCTTATGATTTCAGAACATAACCCTCGACGATCTGTAAACCGGCTAAGGGCTGCAATAAATGCTTCAGAAGATAAATCAGACACGATCTCTAAATGAACTGCTTTCGTCGCCATACATACAAATAGACATAAATAACCCTTTGACGTTTTTGCTCCCCTACGTTTGTGATCTTTCAAGGAGAAAGGTCCTCCGAAATCTACACCAACTCGAGAAAAAACACGGCTTTGTTGCACTCGAGAGGGAGGTAAATCACCCATTAGGGGAGGTAGCACCGAAGATTTCATTTTATAGCAGACAATGCATTTCGACAGTTGTGAGCGAATTTTGTTCCGTGCAGCCACTATCCAAAATTTACGCTGAATAGTGAATTGAAGGCTTCGTGGCCCAACATGAAGATATTGTTTATGATAATAATCTATAATTAAATAAGCTAAATGACAGATTTTCGGAAGTAAGATCGGAAATTTACTTTCATATGACAAATTTGAATACTTGAGTCGACCGCCCACCCTGATAATACCGTGGCTATCAAGAAACGGTTTCAAGTTTTGAATTTGCGTTGAACATGGACTGCCATTTCGCATATTACGTATATCAACAGAAAAATACGTTTCCTGTTCAATGCGTACGATTTTCATAAGCGAATCATTTAATTCGCGAGAACTTAGATAAGTCGAGTTTGAATTTCCACTACCAGGACGTTTCTGACAATTATTTACGAAACGCATTATCCAAGCGACGACGCGTTGCAATTTATAAAATGAAGAATATTTACTAATAATCGAATTAGGTACTACTTGAGATGATACAAACGTTTTAAGGTTGCATGTTTTGAGTTCTGGTATTTCTCCGTCAGATTGATTGTACACAGCTGAACAAGGCCAGAGTGCTATTGGTTGGTGAAGCCATTTTTGTCCCGTAAACCACAAAGGGTGTGATATAATGTCTGCTGGGAAAAGCCCTCTTGAACCAGAATCGGCACAATTTTCCTCCGAGACAACATGCTTCCAAACAGCATTTGGTGTATTTTCCAGTATTTGTACAACCCTATTAGCGACAAATGTTTTCAATAAATATGGCGGCGTTTTTAGCCAGGCTAGTACAATACTCGAATCTGTAAATAGAAAAACGTTTTCTATTTGTTCGGCAAACTTTACAGATGACATAATATACTTTACAAGTTTCGTGAGAAGAACCGCCCCACATAATTCTAGTCGTGGAATTGACAGGGTTTTCAAAGGAGCGACCTTCGATTTTCCCATTAAGATGTGAGTGGTATTGCTATTACGCTCTAATAAATATACCACTGCAGAATAACCCAATTGTGAAGCGTCACAGAACCCTACGAGGAAAAGACGACTTGTCATCACCGTGTTGTAATATCTAGGAATATTCAATGTTCGAAGTAATGAAAGTTGACTTACAAATTTACTCCACGTGTTATGAATATGTGGTGGAACATCACGATCGTCCCAATCGACACCTAACTTCCATAGTTCCTGTAATAGACATTTTGCGAAAAATGTCACTGGGGTGATGATCCCAAGTGGGTCGAATAAACGAGCTACCGTTGATAAAATTGTTCCTTTTGTGCATATCTTATTTGAAGGTAGATCGACCTTGTAGGTAAAATTATCAGTCGTTGGACTCCACTGAATGCCTAATATTTTAACAATTTGATCAGTTCCGGCGTTATCAAAAGAATGACCATCTTGCTGGTGCTCTTGCGAAACGTGATCCAAAAGTGACGGTGTATTAGATTGCCATTTACTAAGTTCTAATTTCCCAAGATTTAACAATCCAATGATATCTTGTTTTAGTCTGAGGGCTGTGCTAATCGTTTCTGTCCCTGTTACCAAATCATCTACATAAAAATCATCGCATAGAACCTTGGCAGCGTCAGGATACTTTGATCCTTCATCTTGTGCTAGCTGGCGAAGGGTACGAATGGCCAAGAATGGTGAACTAGACAACCCGTACGTTACAGTTTGTAACTCGAAATCAATAACCGGTTCATTCTGAGATTCTCTCCACAAAATATTTTGGAATTTACGCTGAGATGGAATAATTAATATTTGCCTATACATCTTACAAATATCAGCTGTAAATACATACTTATGAAAACGAAAATTTAAAATCATACGTGGAATTTCAGTTGGCAATTTTGGACCGTTCAATAATAAGTCATTTAGAGATAAGTTATTTGGTTGGGTTTTTGCCGACCCATCAAAAACCACACGTAGTTTTGTAGTTTTACTGTCAGGATTCAAAACACAATGATGAGGTAAATAGAATGCATCTAAATTCCGAGGTACCCGTGTCATGTGTCCCAGACCCTCATATTCTTGTATAAAATTTCCGTAATTAATTGCTAACATGGGATCCCTTTTAAAACGAATTTCTAGTTTGTTCAATCGCGATTCCGCAAGTTTTAAGGAATTTTGAGAAGGCATAATTTCTGATTTTGTTAATAATGGTACAACATATCTACCATCACATTCTCGATAGTGATTCGAAGCGTAGATTGTTTCGGCTAATTCGTCGTCCGGATTACTCGTCACAATTGAAGGTGTTTCTTCAATTTCCCAAAATTTTCTAAGAGTATTGCTTAACGAATTTGTTTCAACAAATAAAGACGAAGGCGTTTGAAATGACGAGTTTTCCATCTTCCCCATTATAATGTAACCGAATACACTGTTTACAGCACATGGAGAGCCGTGAATTATTTCATGGCCACTATTAAATATATCCAAGTATACGTCAGCTCCTAACAAAAGGTCTATTTTGCCCGACATGTAATATGATTCATCAGCTAATTTTAAATTTTTAAATTGTGACGTTCCACTCGATGGTAAATCATATGACGGATGATTAGAAGTGATTTCTGTTATCACGACAGTTTGACATTGAAGGATAGGCCCTTTTTTATTTCGAGGTTTTATAAAACATTTTGTTTTTCCATGACAAGAATTTATACTAGAATTTCCTAAACCGTTCAGTGAAATACGATGTTTTTTAATTGACAAACCCAAAAGCTGAGCACATCTTTCCGTAATCAGAGAGACTTGACTCCCACAATCTACGACGGCGCGGATAGGTATATAATCATTATATTGATTTCGGACCTCAAGTTGTACAGTTCCTAACAAAACGGTAGAAACGCTCGGAATCGTTGTTGCGGCCAGGGTTGCACTTGAATTATTAAATTCATTTTCGCCCGATGGTTCGGCGGCAATGTGCAACATTGAATGGTGTTTTTTATTACAAACCTGGCATGTGAATTTTGATACACAATCTTTTACATGGTGTTGTTTCAAACAATTGAAACAACGGTTTAAAGTTTTAATTTTGTCCCTCCTTTGATGGGCACTTAAAGATGTAAAAGATGCACATTTGTAAATAAAATGTGCACCTTTACATAATGGACAATGAAGGTTATTATAATTCTTATTGGCAGATAACAATGTTTTAAACGAACCTTTTTTCTCTTTTGTAGTATGTGGAGATAACATTTCTAAAATTCGCGTTTGATTTCTCAGAAACTCGAAAATTGAATCCAATTCTGGAATCTCTTCACCGGGCAATTTGGATTCAAATTGACGTTTAGTTGTCAGATCCATCGATCGTATCATAATATGACCAACAAATTTATCAAAGATATTTTCTATCTTCATCGCCTTTATAGCGGCGCAATTCTCTTGAAACGTACTGAGTAACCGCGCTATACCTGACGCAAACTCGTTTTGTAATATTTTGAAATTAAGAATTTCATCAACATAATGCGTGAAAAGAATTCTAGAATTTTGGTATTGATTTACCAGAATATTCCAGGCAATGTCATAATTCTCTTCGATAAGAGGCAATGATTGTATAAGTGCCAGTGCCGGCCCTGTAATAACTGATAAAAGATAATGGTATTTTTCTACATTAGTGTATGCATTGCTGTCATGTATAAGACTTTTAAATAATTTTTTTTTTTTTTTTTTTATAGTGAATACCTCACAAGAGTCCCAACTGCTCCCGTCTGGAGCCAGTGAGACTATGGCATCCCCAATTGGGGGATGTTGTGAGGCTGAAGGTAAGTGGGGAAGGGAAAGAGGAAGGTGGGGAAGTACCTGGCTATTCAGATCTAGTCACTAAACACGGCTAAAGCCATTTGGAGCAACGTTTCAATTCTGAATATGATAATGAATGAAATGAGCACCAACTTTTAATGTTACTATCAAAAGTGGGCAGCTTTATCACTGGTGCACGAATAACCGAATTACTTGCCGTTTTTGGAATTGAATTTTCATTATTACTAGTGATAACGCTTTTCATTTGCATGATCTCGAAATACATTGAATCAACATTATTCGCAATGTTTCCTAGTTCTGACATTTCTGTAATCTTGTCTAATGACAGTAATTGTTCCTCAATCTCGTTTTGAACTGATTCAAATTCTTGTAACCAATCTTTTAACTTTTCACATCTAGCAAGAAACGTATCTTTTTTCTTACTTTCATCATAAGTGCTCGCTATGAGCTCTTGCGTAATACGAATACGAGATACTATTCGCTCACGTCGGGATTGCAACAAAAGTACTTTTTTCTCAGCCATTGTATTGAGAAATTAATCTGCACAAAAATGCCGAGTGAATACAACAATTTATTTGAAATATTAACAAATTTGTCACCAGTTAAGTATTTTTTACTACCTACAGGCAATTTTCGCGAACAGCACGGCTGACGCGAATTTTACACATAGATCAACTTTTATGAACAATTTAACCTTGAAATAATTAAATTAACCACAATTTTTTCAATTAATATAAATTATCAGGCTCGAATGACCAATGTTGGGGACGGATATAGCACCGTCGCAACGCGGAACAATAGGATTGGAAAAGGTTCGGAATGCCGACTTACCCTTTTCTATTCTTCCACGGTTTTCAATTCTTCTTTGCGCTGGTTCACAACAATTCACAAATTTCACCATGCGCGAGCTCACGATGGCTTTGATTTCGACACGGTCGATAAAGTGGGCTCCGTAATCAAACGATGTTGACAGGACGAATATTTTTAATCAACTAACGTCGGCATAGGAGAGGAGAGGAGAGGAGAGGTCGATAGGCCACAATAATTTTAGAAAGGATATAAAGGTAGGTAGCACGATGCTAGGTGCCAACAGTCAGTCATACCAAAAATTTTAATACAGTTTTTTAAATAAGTATAATTAAAATAATATATTTTTGAAGGGTTGATTTTTTTTAATTAGATAAAAACAAATGCACATACTAATAAACAAGACAATAAAACACATTATATGGAGAACTTAGATATTAATATCAATATGTTTCTCCATGTGGTTCTCACTTACGACCCCGAAGGACTTATTCATTGTATAGTATTACAGTAAGGAAAAAATCATTGACAGTACGGCTCACAGCTGCAAGGACTCAACCAGTAGTCCTTTGAAACGTTAGCGAGTCCCTCGTTAGTTTGCTTCTCCCAGTTGACAAGTCAGCCGTAAACTATTTCTCAAAGGGTTATAAATGTGGGATAACTTTCACGTGTACCGCGTCGTCACTTTACATATTAAGGTTGGCACTAGGTACCCTTGAAAACTTGATCCGCATTGCACAAGTTTGTCAAACCCTTGAAACTAATAGTAAGTAGCAAATTTATGACAGAAATTGTCCTTATAATATTCCCTTACTCAATTATGTGGAAATAATTTAAGGATTTTTTAAATATCCCTAGATCTCTTTTTATTATAGCCCTTTTCTACTATTATCACGCAAGTAGCAGTGCGCGGGGATCAGATTCGGACAAGATTTTGAGCGCTGGGAGCATTAAAGGTCGAAATTAACTAATGCCAGGTGAGAAAGTGGAATAAATTAGCAGTGGTATCAGTAGGTAATTTATTAGATTATCCAAGAAAACGCTTTCAATTTTTAAAATAAAGCATTAAATCATAGCAAAAATTCTAGAGCTCATTGAACCGGAAATATTGCAGATGGAGCCACAACCGAAATTAGTATTTTCAATGATCAATAAATTGAAGTGTTTGTCTTTTTTAGAGTTAGTACAATTTCACAAATCTTGGTCATTTGACAAAGATCCTTTAAATTTATTATCATATTAGACGAAGGTACTTTGAGGAAATCCTAAGGTAATCCGAAGGTACTTTGAGGGTATCCGCGTTCCAAAGCCTTCCTTCCTTCAATACTTTTCTTGTCATTGTTAGGTTGTTCCCCTTAACTAATAATGAAATAAGAAAATTACTTTAGAAAAACAATTGGTAACAGAAAGACTAACATTATTCGGTTGCGAAAAAAATTTGAATAAAATTCTTAAATATTCTATTACCATCACAGTAAGCAATACGTTGTTTGTGTCATCTCACAATGCCTGGGTGGGACCCAGACGCTATGCCAACTCAGCCACTGACCGCTCAATAATAATTGATCCTGGAGTCCATAACTTTATCTAAACCTAAGGGAACGTGTTGTTTTGAAGTAACAAGTATTTTTTTGTGACCTAATAAGTTTGTTCATAAAAACAACTTAGGTTATTCCAAAATGTTGGTCATATGTAGTACTTAGATCAGGTGTAATCAGTTTCAACTATGTCAATAAAAAGATAAATTAATTTTTGATTACATTTAAAACTCCAAGAATCCTTCTCAATAATGCGCCTGCAGGACAAAGTATTGTTGGGATAGATAACTAAACAAAGATAACTGAAAAGTGTAAAGGCATTTTCCAGAGGCGGACGAGGTTTATGGGATCAATGATGGTGATGGTTTTCTATTATGTTACGGTAATCCTTACAAAGTGTTCATAAAACCTTATATGTAAAATCTAAAAATCATGTTTCGTTAGATCGTTTAGAAATCAGTAGTTATTATACATTTTTATCGGCAGTCACGACAAACATATTGGCTTTAGATTTTCCCTACACAATACATGTTATCAAATCCCCATCGATATAATATCAAAAGCAATATGTAGACGGAACATTTTTCAGGCACATTTTGAGGGGGATGATTGATGATAGGCATTTAGAGGGGCGGGGAGGGGGACTGCGAGACTGATTTCCATAATTTTAATACGACACAACACGCAGTGGGAACTAATTTCCTGTTTGTACTGTGTTAGAGCACTCAAAACTCAAATAAATTGGGCACATAGCTTACTGTTTACACTACCTTGAATAGTTCAAATCATTATTATGTTAGTAATGTTGACAGGATTTAAAGCCATTATTATATGCTTTAGGGCCAGGGGTTAGCCCGTCGTTGTCAGAACAATTTTGAAAGGAAAAAAAATTTAAGATTATTATAAAATCATTAAGTTTTCGTATCCTTCAAAAACCAATTAAGATTCCTTTCTCCAGGAAAATTTCCCTCATTTTAAGTATTTGTTTTTCCTTTTTGCCTGAAATTGAAAGCGTTTGTGTTGTGTCTTCGGGGTTTTGTGACAAACTTTCTTATTAAAAAAAAAATCCGGCTTTCATAAAACACTTGTACTTTTATTGTCATACATTTAAAAATTCCTCTGATATCTTAATTAGTAGGTGGTTGGAATAATATTGACCCCGACCTAGGGATTCTCACATTATGTATTATCCCATTGACCTCGACTAACGCCATCTATGGCTAACCTACTAGACTAATCTAGTTTCATCTATGACTGAACTCATACACTCATACCAATGATATAAAAAATCCAAATTTTAAGCAGAGTTATTTTTTCTTCACTTTGAGAATATTTATTGGATAACTAAGACCATTAGTCATCTCAAGCGGTCCATTTGGTGACTTATCAGGGATGCTCGGGTTCACGAGGTCTGTCTGTTCTTGGGAGGGAGGCATCTGACCATAGTTGGGTGGCGTGATCGGGAGAGGCAGCTTTGAAGAGACCCTTTGACCTCTCCAATTGATCTTGGATACACTGACACCCATCCCTCATACCGTTTCCTTCCAAGAATTTTCTCTCCATCTTTTCCTGTAAAAGAAAAGTCAGATTAGGTATTAATTTTTGGTCTGTATAGGTAAACTGATTTGAAAATGTTATTATTTGAACCGTACTGATAAATTTTGGTATATCAAATTCACGTAAAAAAAGCCGGAATGTTTAATTAGTTCAAACTTTCCAATAATTAAGTTTCACGGAATGAGTTGAAAGAGTTTTAAAAAACTCCATCACGTAGATAGGTACCTTTTACCATAGTAAAGCCTTGAATATTGATTTTGGAACTCTGTAAGAATAATTTTTTTAATTAGTCCAGTAACATTTTTGCCTGAAAGGGGGGTACCTTACGTCAGATTTGTTCTGATGTCAAGTTTTGATTTTTAGTTTAGTTTTTTATAATATTTTTCCAATATAATATATGATCCAAGTTTCCGACCTCGAGCACAGAACGCAAAATTTTCAAAAATAAAACATAATTTTCTACCTATATTCAGTTTTTGGCAATTTAAACCCTTAATCATTGCTTTTCCACATAACCATTTCTATACATACATACTTTTTTCAAAGAAGACTAAATTTGCTGCAATTTGAGCTCAAAACTATTTCTATGGACCCAAAATTTTTCAAAACACAGCTTTTCAAAATTTATGAATTTTTTAGGGTTTGGAAATTTTTGCAATATTTTGTTGTTCTGCGGGATTTTGACAATCTTGCAACAATTAAACAATCTAGCATCTTTATTATTTTAGACAGCTGCAGGTTAAGTGACCGACCGCTATCTTTCCCTACCTCCCCCTCCCCCTACATCTTCACACCACTCCCCCCCCCTCAAGATCAAGCCCTTCAAAGAACATCAGTTCTCCGCGTCTGGCACATAAGTTCGCGTCGCAGCACCATCCGTTTCTAACAAAAGATTTATATGACTTCTCACTTTCTCCATCAGAAATATACAGTTTGGAGAAACTACTGTCAAACATGGCTTTACAGATTGGAAGGAAATCAATGCTAACAATAATTGGTAAAAACTTCCAGGAACTGAAATTCAAACGTAAAAAACAGTAGCTTTCTTCAGCTGGAAGAACTATTTTTGATGATGATCGAAAGGTCACTGTCAATCAGAACTACCAGATCTGATGCAAGGTCTGATGTACATTGTTACTGGACATTATTAGACTTTACTAGAAAAATCAAATTACTTACTAAAACAGTTTGAAAGATACATTTGGTTTAGAAAAATTGTGAGGTTTTTTAATCAATTTTATAGAAAAATAGGAATAATTTCAATAACTTTTGCTTAGTAAAACAAAATAAGTTAAGTATATTGCAAGTTGGAAGGATGTCTGAATGACAATTGTGTAAGTAATAAACAGCTTTTACGAGCGTGTAACAAAACGAAGAAGAGAAAACAGAACTTAAGGACAAAACAAACAATGATACTATATTACAATGATAAAACAATTACAACAAAGACAATTATCGCGATTACATTATTCTTGTAAATTTACAAAACCCGCTATTCATCATTATTGAGTGCCAATTAACAAGCAATGAACATCAAAACAATCAATTAATTGTGCCAATGTAAACACTGAATGTCGATTTTATGTAAACAATTGCTGAAGGGTTACTGATGAAATGATTTCAAATTGAAATATGAAACGTGAAATCGTAATTCATTGAACACTGCAAAACGTTTTGAATAATATCGCATAATTTTGCTAAAAAGAGAGAAAATATGAATTTCAAGAACGATTTTGCTGAAATTAGAATCTCTTCGTTCGAGCCTTTATTATTAGTATTTTTTTCAAATTTGGAATTAAAGGGTGGAAAAACGATTATTTCGAAAGATATTAATGTTCTTCAAAACATTTCCATAATAATTATACAACTCGTCATTATACACGAAACTTTTGAAGAAAAAATGTTAAAATTTTAGTGCACAAATAAAAAAAAGCTCATGATAATTTTTTTATTAGTGTACGGTTTGAAAAACGTTCGTATAAACACACCTTTATAACTAGAATACACGTTTAAGAAGCTGTTTTATAAATTACGTCGATTTTGAATCAAACTCTTTTATTTGGTAATTTTTTAAATTAAAACTGGAATATGTTTCCAAATGAATAACCGCTTTTACTAGGCAATAGGCTTGCCTCTAGAATTACGAATCCCAAAAGTAAAGCTATGGTTACACCAGACGATTTTTATTTAAAAAAAATACGTAGCATTTATTTCTTAGATTATATAAAAAATCACCTCCCAAAGTTTCGTGGTACGAGCGTAGGGCATTTCATTTTCAACGTTCTATTGCATTTTCGTCAACATATATCCTAAAAATAATCATGAGCAATCTTCGTTTCCAAGGTATATTCAGAGTGTTCAGGGTAAAGTGCGCTAACTTCAGGAAGTGATTCTACATGATGGTAGAAGTAAAAAAAAAATCTAAATTTCATCTTTATTTTCCGACACAAAAATATTTTTCCTGGAAAAATCTGTTTTTTGGGACTGTAAGAGGGTCCTTTTGGTAGATTTTATACCTAATGATAATACTATTAATGCAAAGGCTTACTGCAATACCTTAAAAAATTTCAGGAGAGCCATTCAGAATCACAGAAAGGGAATTCTGACCCGAGGAGTCTCCCGTATAACTCCTGAGTTGCCACCAGGAGCTGCTGACAACGATCAGGAGGTCGAGGAAGTTGTGAAGAAATGAACGAAAACAGAAATGTCTTGACCTCGACGGCGATTACGTTTAAAAATAGTTTAATATAATTGTGAAGGCGAATCCTGTCAATTTGAATTAAATAAAGCATTTTTCGATCCTACATAAATGTTGTAACTTTACTTTCTGGATCACCTTTGTGTATTTACACTGGGTAATATTTTATTAATAAACCCTTTGTTGTAAAACATGTATTATTCTCTATTTGAAGTTATCTGTAACACAAATAAATAATAAATTAAATAACAATTTATAATGGCCTAAGTACGAGTAATATATATATACTAAGTATAAGTAAGGATACAATGCGTCAGATAATGACATAGGCAAGACCTCATCCCCTGCAAATTTTGAGGAAGGAAGGTACTCCATCTTATTTGCCTTGGCTAAGTAGACATCCTGGCGGGAAGCATCTAGGTTCTTAGCTTAGCGTATATAGGAGTCTGTACGGACTCACAACTACGTTTTATAATGGAACTGTGCATATGGGGTGTAACAAATGACTCAGGAAATTCCACTCCTGTTAACCGATCGTTGTAAGAATATGCTCGAATAAAACAATGGGTTAGAAAATAAACTAATATGTGGTCTATTCATATGGCAGCCTGAGAGCAACAATTAGAAGCTCTTCTGCGTACTTATATCTCGTAGAAACTTATTAATATTTATTAAAGGTAAATATATGTGTTACGAGACAAAGTTTTATGCAAAGCATAAAGGATAACAAATAATTATATTAGCCAGAAATACAAATATATACAAATAAATTTAAAGTAAAATCAAATTAATAAAAGCAATAATTATTAGCATGGAAAAAAATATATAATTATTGATTATAATAATTTTTTATCCGTTGTGCTTTGCATAAAACCATGTCTTGTAAAACATATGTTTACGTTTAATAAATATTATTAAAATTTTACAAGTCAAAATATTTCACGTTTAAATGACGATATAATATATCTAGATGCCACCTAGTGGAAGATTAAATAACCTTTCCTACAAAACATAAAGATGTTTTTTTTCAGGTGAAAAAAGCAATAATTGTCGAGTGAATTACTAGTATTTATTAAATTATTATTAAAAATAAGCCGACGTGTCACAGTGGTTCCGTGCACCTAACCGGTAATCTGAAGGTGCGGGTTCAATTCCCGTTGGCGGCATTTATTTTTTCTCGGAAATTTTTTAAATTTTTTGAATGATTTCAGATGTTCATGAGTAGATTATTGTGTAGGAGTGTATATTACATAATATTATAGACCCAGTACAAACAATTTAATCAGGTGCAATAGAAATTATCGTTTATTGTAATAGTTGCAATAAATAGTATATACTAATAAAATATCAAAATAAATACTATGAGAGTAACTTTGTTGATATTAATAAAATAAATATGAAATGTTTATTGCTAAGCATGATAGTTTAAGCAAACAGTTTTAATGCCAGATTGGGTATTATGCAGAACATAGCTAACATTATTACGAATATATAATGAACGGTTTTTTGTAAAGCAAATTTGTAATCAACAAACATTTATTACGTCCGGCATGTGTTTAATGGAAGATAGAAAAAAAATAATGTTAAAGTGTGCAAGTATTATTTTTTTTGTTGATCAGTTACAAATATTCTAATATATTGATTTTTAGTTTGGTAACTCAACTTATTTCCTAGCCTGTGTAGCCTCTGAATTGGAGAATTTTTCTACATTATAGAGAGCATTCAGTCTTGTTTTATGCGTGGGTATACGCAAAGTAATAATGATCGTTAAATCCATGGCGTCCAATCCGCAATCGCTATTTTGAAAAGACAAACTAAATCAGTCATTGTACGCCTTGATGTTAGGTCGGTCAAGTTTACTAGAGGGTCGTTGTTCCCAACATTTAAAACGATCAATCTCAGGGTCCGATCAGCCAAGTGATTTATTCAGTAACGTTCGATTTGCCTGTTTCCAAACATCTTTACTGTTGATTATCTAAAGTGGCCACGCCCACTTTCATAGACAATAAATTGTCATCAAAGTTGAAATTTTTAATGCTTAATTAATATTGACGAATTAATTATTGTATTTATTATTAATGCATATATTTTAAAGTACTTTAAAAAGTAAACAGATATTTAATATTTTTTAAACAAACGTATGAAATATGTGAAAAATAAAGTATTAGCTTGACTTTAATGCCACCGTGCCTTGGTCTCGCGAATATATTTTACTCTGTTGATACTTTTTTATTAATAGTAATTTACTGAGGCAAGCTTAATTCAGTAGTTTGGCTTCTTTAAATTGGTTGATAGCTCAGTTCTAACTTTTCCATTGGAACGAGCATAGTTGTGCGCTTAAGCAGTGTTGAGCCAAAATTTCGGCTCAGCAGTTGATCAGTAAGATTGGGAAGAACGGCCGTAAGTCCATTTAAATTGTATGATTAAGATCTTCGACTGAAATGCCTAATTTATAATTTATAAATCTTAGAAATATATGCTCCACTCTCTCGGTTTTAGTTAGTGAATGTTATACGATAGAACCCAGCTCGTCGAATTATACTCTTGATTACTTCTCACTAATCCAGTGAATATTTATTTTAATTAATTAATTAATTTGAAATCTTTCACTGTTCTCAAAATAAAACTCCAAACATAGTATTGAGAATATATCATTTATAGGAGGAGCAAAAGTTAATTTACTATCAAAAATAATACCGAGGTCCTTAATTTGTTCGATTTTTTAAAAAAGAATGCTATTTATTTATTTATTTATTTATTTATTAACGCCGATTATAGCGGCTTTTACAAAAGAATAAAAATTGTTTTACATATGAATACAGAATATACATAGATAAAAAAATAAATATAAAATACATAAAAGAGAACAATAGAAATAGTATTATCAACATAAAAAAGTACAATTAGTAGGTTATTATAAATACAATACAACATATTATAAATCCCGTATATTATGTAATGAGTGTTAAGAAATTAATACTTTAAAACTGTATTTGATTATAGTCAATCTGAGAAGCGCTGACAGACAGTTTTAATTAAGTAGTGTTTGTATGAGGTTTAACTAGCAATGTTTATAGGTTCATCCAAAACATATTTATTTCCAAGTACATGCAGGCAATTCATTATGAAATTGAGTTTATTGTTGTTGTTATACGCCCATAGGGGCTTTTACATAGATTATAAATAAGTTTTACATAAGTTATCGAGTTAGAATTTATACTAAGAGTTATAAAAGTGAAGAATTTTAAAAAAATATACAAGTAGTTTTTGAAGAATATGGCGTAAAGAAACATTTTAAACAACATAATATTTAACAATAACAAAGAACAAAATATAATATAAAACATTACAATAACATATCTAATCGTTAAATCTATTACAATAATTTGTATGATTCCACAAAGTGTTGGTTTAATTTGAATTTAAGATTATAAAGGGAATCATGGAATATATCTATAATACCACCAAACTTGTTGCCCAAATCATGCATCCTATTGGTAAGTGAGTTTGACTGATAGTTGGTTTTATATGTGTCGCAAAAGAATGTTGTATTTTGTCTAGTATTTCTTGTCGGTACATAGAGTTTAATAGCAGCAACGATGGCAGGGCTGTCAATAAGGTTGTTCATGACTCTGTATAATAAAATTAGGTCTGAAATGGTTCTTCTGTCAGACAGCGTAATTAAATTAAGTCCATTCATCAAATTTACATAATTAATGTTTTCTATTGGAATTTTAAGCTTGAAATTTAAGTACCTAAGAAATTTGTGTTGAACCCGTTCTAATTTGTTAGAGTGTACTTTATAGAAAGGAGACCAAATAGGTGAATTATATTCCACTTGGCTTCTAACTAGTGAAATGTAGAGTGTTTTCATGCAATCCAATGACTTAAAATCAGTTAGGGTTCTACAAAGGAAGCCAAGAATCTTTAAAGCCTTATTAGTTATATCATCTATATGCGCTGTGAATGTTAAGTTTGATTCGAATATAACTCCCAAGTCACGAATTTGTGATACTGGTGTTAATTTAACATTATTTAAATTATATTCATGTAAGATATGAGAATGAGTTCTGGAAAATCGTATTACTTGACATTTCTCAATGTTCAAAAATAACATATTTTGTTCGCACCATTTAAAAAATTTATCTAAATTAGCTTGTAAAATTAGGCAATCATATATATTTCGTATTCTTTTAAACAATTTTAGATCATCTGCAAAAAGTAGGACTTGTACATCTTTAAATATGTTTACAATGTCATTAATGAATATTAAGAATAATATTGGGCCAAGGTGGGACCCTTGCGGGACACCACTTGTGGCCTCGAATACATAGGATTCTATAAAATTAATCCTGACACAAAGAACTCTATTACTGAGGTAACTAATAATCCATGTCAATAAACAACCTTTGATGCCTAACAGTCGGAGTTTGGATATAAGAATATGATGTCGAACCTTATCAAATGCTTTACTGAAATCGGTGTATATAGAATCCACTTGTTGTTTCAGACTGAGCGATTCAGATATGTAATTATTGTAGATAGTTAAATTACTTAAGGTAGATCGACCTCTGATAAAGCCATGTTGGTTAGGAACAATAATATTGTTGATAGGTTTTACAATGGTATCTAATACTAATGACTCGAAAAGTTTGGGTAAAGCAGACATAATACAAATAGGTCTGTAGTTAGATATATCGCTTTTGTCGCCTTTTTTATGAATGGGCGTTAAATAACTCTTTTTCCACAGAGCCGGAAAACAGCCAGACGCTAAGGATTTGTTAAAAAGTTTATGTAAGGGATATATCAAACTATCAATGCAAGTTATTAAAAATATGGGAGGAATACCATCCGGTCCAGCAGATTTATTACTATCTAGTGCTTTTATGCTTCTTTCTATGGAATCTAATTTTATGAAACATTGACTTAGGTTTAATGACTCTTCCACTGACGTACTGGAGACTGCTTTGATGGGAATATCTTTGTCGTAGACACTTTTAAATGAGTCAGCAAAAAGATTAACTATACCCTCAATACTGTCGGCACATTTTTCTTTAAAAAACATGCTATTAGGATATCCACAGTTGTCTTTTCGTTGAGATTTAGTAAAATTCCAGAATTTTTTCACATTGTGATGATGTACCTCATTTTCAATTACGTTAACATAGTCACTATAGCACTTTATTGATAATTCTTTACATTGTTTTCGTAGTTTAGTAAATGCTATATAATCGTTAGAATTTCTGGTATGTTTATATTTTCTGTGGATACATTTTTTTTTATTAATTAAATTAGTTAGTTCCCTTGTAAACCATTTCGGATAATTAGATGATGTAAAGCTAACCTTGGGAACAAATTGTTCTATAGAGGTATTTAAAATCGAGTAAAAGTATTCTAATTGATCATTTATATTATTTTCCTCATCTAAAAAGGACCAATCTGTTTGGGCAAGGTACTCCGTAATATGATGGTATTCAGCTTTGGAAAAGTTATACGATGGGACACTTGTTTTTTTTTGAAGATGTTAAAGGCCTATTTGTTATGATAATGTCCAACGGTGGGTGGTGTTGATCTAATGGTAATAATAATTCGTCGGATAGCTCAACCACTATTTTCGAATCACTTGAAAACACTAAATCCAACATTCGATTGTTAAAGTTGAAAATCTTGTTTGATTGAGTTAGTCCCAAAAATAAAGACATATCACGAATTTCACTACATTTAGCACACTGTAAATCGGCTTGGTTTGTAGCAGGTCCGTTGTCATCTTGGCTGGTCCAGTTAGGAAGGTTATAATCACCAGCAATAATGAATTTTGCTTTAGGATATTTGAATTTGAGTACTTCTATGTCCTCATTGTGATTTTTATACGTTTGCAAATCCGATGCAGGTGGGATATAGACACAGCCAATAATAATTTTTCCATTAGGTATATTGAGCAATACAAAAATTTGTTCAACACTTTTGTGTTTTACCGGTAATTTAGTAGATGATATATTCTTGGATACGCACAGCATCACACCTCCTCCGTTAGACTTTTTGCTCGTAATAGAATTTCGATCAGAACGATATGTGGTATATTGATGTAGGCCTAATTCTGACGAGCTGATATCAGCATTTAACCATGTTTCAGTTAAAAACAGAATATCGTGTGAGAAGATTGGGGAGTTAGTTTTAAGTTGGTGCAATTTTGTACGCATTCCCCGTACATTTTGATAATATCCTGTAAGTCTAGAAAATCTGTTCTGTTTGTTTTTTAGTTTTTTGCTTGGGTTTTGATGATTTTGGGAATTCCGTTGAAATGTTTGATTCGTAAATCGACTTCGCCCTTTTCTTTCCTCTCTTCTAATTCCTTCCAGAGGTCAGTTAAGTGATTTCTTTGTTGTAGTGTCCTGTCAGGTTTGATTATAATTCCATTGGACAGAGTAGTTTTGTTAAAGAGTATTAGTTTCGCCTGTTTGACTTCATCAAATTCTAATTTAATTGGCCTGGTTTTGTTTGGAATTTTACTTCCGAGCCTGTAAATTTTCACATCTTCTAGATTGAACTCGCTATTAATTTCACTAATAGCTGCTAATACCTTTTTTCCATCCTCCAAGACGCTCACTGTAGTTGAGTTCGAATTACACTCGGGGACGTTGAGTAAAATTATGTTCTTCGAGCGGGTCTTGCGTTCCTCTATCTCAGCGAGCACCTCACAAATTGGCGTTGTTTCCTGTGGTAATACTTTCTTTTCAATGATTTTTTCGAATGTCATAACTTTTCCTTCAAGAACTCCAACAGTTACTCCTAGGTCTTGCATAGTTCCAGATAGATTAGAAAGTTTACTGAGTATTTTTGCCATTTGGTCTTTTGTTATTTTTAAGACAGGATCGGTAATGGCATTGTGGATGCTATTAATCTCCTCCTTAGCTTTGTTTAGGAAAGCAATTGCTTCATTATTATTCATTTCGAAAGTTAAATTTAATTTTTTTTTTTTATAAGAAAATAATATGAGTGACAACCCTGCTCGCAATGTACAGGTAATTAACTCAAGTAGGTAGCGGGAGCGTCCACAAGTGTTATCCAGTAAGTGCGAGGGAGAGAATACCTTATCCTGTTACTTGTTAGAGCGAGACGTAGGGAACACTGTGCACAATTGATTATTAAACAAATTGATTTATAAATTTTATAATAATGGTGAATATTTACGATGATTTCGAAATGATTATTAATAAATAAACGTAGTGCACTAAATTATGTTGCAGTATACTGAAACTTGTTTAAAAACACTGTTTTTTTTTGTTCTATTTATAAGTTTCTAGTAAGACACAGAAAAAACTCGACAGCTGTCAGTGATATTTATTGTTGTATCTATTGACTAGTATATCAATGCATGGTATGATTTTTGATGTGTTTCGTGCAAAATATGTGAACGTTTGATATTTTTCAATATTTAGTAGGTGAAAACTAAATTTTATTAAATATAAAAAATCAATGATGGCAGCATCTTTCAAACACTTACTGAGCAGGTTAAAAGATTTACTACGGACATTGAAGATGTTTTCATGACACAAAAATCATTTACATAACCAGATGTTTGTGATACTACAGCCAAAGGATATAATCTCAAGCTTATCTAATTTTCCAAAATAAATACTTGGCCGAAGAAATATTAAATCATATTTCTACTTATTAAACAATGTGAAAATAATAAAATTCACTTCCCCGTGAGGGGACTAGCAACAACATAATTACGTATTTGTAAATGACTAGGGGTTTTTTTTTTTTTTTTTTTGTATTAGGCAATTCACCCTAAAGAGAGTGCTATGTGCCGTTAAAGTTAAGGGAGATGGTTATAATTTTATGGGAAATCTATACGGTAATAGGAAATCTCAAATATTGAAGTCATTCAAGTCTATGAACTTGTATAGAACTGAGAAAATGCGAGAATTGTTGAGAGAAAGTAAATAAGGAATACTAAGGGGAGATTGGTGGGTGATTTTTATAAGTAAACGATAAATGCCTTTGAAGGATGAATGATTTTTACAATTAAAAAAAACGTGATCAAGAGTCTCATTTTCCATGCCGCACTGGCAGAGTGGACTATCTAGGACCCGGATTTTAAACAAATGGGATGCAATGGAGCAATGACCAATTCTCATTCTCGAGATACAGGATATAAATCTTTTGGATTTTTTCTTGCCGTGGAACCAAGGTTTACTTGGAATATGATTTTGTATTCCAGCATAAAAAGCACCAGTTCGGGTTTTCGTATTGGTCCAATTTTCTTCCCAGGAGCGGATCATGTTGGATTTAAGAATTGGGATGACGTCAGAGATAGGAATTCTAAAATCTAAAGGATTAGAGCCAGAAATTGTTCCAAGTTTAGCTAGAGAATCGGCTTTCTCGTTACCCTCAATTCCTAAATGGCCAGGGACCCAAACCAATATTGTCTCGAAATTTAATTCATTTAAGGATTTAAGGGTGTTTCTGATATTATAAATAATATAGTCTTCTGGTTTATGGATATTTGAGGAAATTTTCAACACTGCGCTTAGTGAGTCAGTGCACAGTAAGGCTCGTCGAATATTGAAAAGCTGGATTTGGCTCAAAGCTTGTTCAATTGCGAAGCATTCTGCAGTAAATATGGAAATTTCTTTAGGCAATTTATAAGACAAATCTAAATCGAATTCGGGAATGTGTACCGCAGCTCCACAATCTTTGTTATCAGACTTAGAACCATCTGTGTAAATGAGAGAAAATTCTGGAAACTTAGAAGATGTAATGTTTTTAAATTTTTCCTTAACATTTTGATTAGATGAGGTTAAAATATCAGTTCGGAAGTCTGAAGTTATAACGTTGGGGATATAATTGATAGAATCAAATGGGATGGTGAAAATAGGAAGGATAGGATCTTTTTGTAGATTTTGGAGGGAAGAAGACAGAGATTTGAATGAAAGAAAACTTTTTAGAAGGAGAGGAAGTCGATTTTTATCTGTCGATCTTTTTTCGTTATTTAAGTAATTGAACAAATAATCAAGGCTTTGTTCTAAAGGGTGACGCGATAAAGAAAAAGATTTAAAAATATATTTATCAGCTAGGAATTGTCTCCTTAAAATTAAGGGGGGATCAACACATTCTACCTGGAGAGAATTAATTGGAGAAGATTTCATCGCTCCAATAATTATTCTGAGCGCTTTGGACTGAATTCTTTCAAGTTTTTTGTCCAAATATTTAGGAAGAGGATCAAAAAGAAATGTTCCATAATCCAAATGGTTTCGCACTAGAGCACCATACATTAATTTAAGAGTAGTAGGATGAGATCCCCACCACACTCTGGAAACAGTTCGCATAATATTTAGCCCCTTTTCACACTTAGCCGAAATGTTCTGAATATGCGGGAGCCAGGAAAGTTTATGATCCAAAAGTAGTCCAAGAAATTTAATTTGCTTAACAATTTGAAGAGGGACATTATCAAAGCAGACAGAAAAGGGGGGTATTTTTCTTTTGCGCGTAAAAGCCACTACTTTGGTTTTAGACGTAGCTAAATTCATCCCATTTGTCAACAACCAAACTTTAATATTATGTAAAGCCAAATTCAATTCCTTCGCAGCGCGCGATAGATTTTTGTGTGATAAATATATAAGGAAATCATCAGCAAAATAAAGTCGCTTGATAGATGAAGGAATTACACTGTCTAAATCACTTATATATATATTAAATAATAATGGACTGATTACGGACCCCTGAGGTAACCCCTTCCATAGTTTGCGATTTATAGTTTTTGAAGAAAAGTGGATAGTAATGGATCTGTCTGTTAGTAAATTAATAATAAATTGAACTAGTTTTAAGGGAATTTTTATTTTAATTAATTTTTCTTTCAAAATGTTAGTTAATACATCGTCGTAAGCTGACGAAAGATCAAGAAATGTGGCCAGAGTGCAAGAATTAAGGGACTGAGATATACGGATGTCTGTTGTTAACACACTTAAATTATCTATGGTTGATTTCTTTTTCCGGAAGCCATATTGATTAGGAGAGATAATTCTGTGATTTTCAACAAACCATTCCAATCTGTTCTTTATCAAGTGTTCTGCTACTTTCATTCTTCTTCTTTCGTATGGTGGGGGGTCAGAGGGGGACATCTAGATCTGCGAGCCATTTTAGGGCCTCAGGCGTCGCCATGTGGACCTCATCAATCCCGCCGGGGAATGAATGGAGCGGGCATTCGTTGACCACATGTTCGGTAGTCTGCACCGCACCACATTCACACATCGCCGACTCTTTAAGGCCCCATCTGTGCATCATGTGGGCACAGCGGCTATGGAAGCACCTTAACCTATTGATGGCGGACCAGGTTTTGCGAGGCAGTGAGAACCCAGGCTGTCTCTCGGTGGGGTCCTGTATGAGATGGGCATTTCCCACGTTGGCCGTTTGCCACTCAAGTTTCCACCTATCTTCTGGGGTGAAAGGTAGTCGGAGGAGCCTGGAGAACTGGAGAAATACCAAATACCTGGAGAAAGTCTAAAGTTATTGCGATCCTCAAACCCAACAAGCCAGCAGAGGATCCGAACAGCTACCGGCCAATTTCACTTTTAAGTACCATGTACAAACTTCTTGAGCGAGTTGTGCTCCGCAGACTTACTCCAATTTTGGAGAAAGTGGTCCAACAAGAGCAAGCTGGCTTCAGACCAGGCCGTAACTGCTGCGATCAGGTGTTAGCACTGACAACACACATTGAATCTGGTTTCCAGAAACGGCTGAAGACTGCGGCAGCGTTCCTTGATCTCTCTGCGGCCTACGACACGGTGTGGCACAAAGGCCTCCTTGTTAAACTGTACGACACCATAGAGGATGGCAACACAGTACGACTCATTGAGCAACTGCTAACTGGCCGTACCTTCAGGGTTTTTCTAGGAGGGCGAAAAAGCAAAAAAATACCCCTCAATAATGGCCTTGCCCAGGGCTCAGTGCTGGCCCCATCGCTATTTAACATCTACACTCGAGACCTCCCTCACACTGAAGGCAGAAAATTTGCTTACGCAGATGACATCGCCGTCACAGCTCAAGCCAAAACCCTTAAAGCAGCAGAAGATATCCTCAATTCTGACCTTAAGGCTTTGGAAGAATATTTCCTCAATTGGCGACTAAAGCCAAATGGGTTGAAAACAGTTGCGACAGCTTTTCATCTTAGCAATTCACAAGCGGATGCCAAACTCTGTGTTCAGTTTGATGGAAAAAATATTTACCATGACCCCCACCCCCGCTATCTCGGAGTTACTTTGGACAGGAGCTTGAACTACCGGCAACACATGGAAACAGTGGGTAAAAAAACCAGGACAAGGCTTAACTTAGTTAATAAGCTAGCTGGAACTAGCTGGGGATGCGACGCCAACACGCTCAGAACAGCATCCATTGCCCTGGTTTTCTCAACGGCTGAATACTGTGCTCCAGTATGGGCTAGAAGCGCCCACACTTCCATGGTAGACGTTCAGCTTAATGCCACAATGCGAACCATCAGCGGGACTTTAAAATCTACTCCTCTCCCTTGGCTCCCCGTACTTGCAAACATAACCCCGCCAAACATCAGGCGAGAAATTGCAACACTGAGGGAATACAAGAAGGCGCTGCAAAAAAGCGCAATACCTCTACACGAAGATGTCGTCTCCCACCCGGCATGCCGCTTGAAGTCCCGAAAGCCCTTCTGGGCTACTTTCATTAAACATGACGAAAGAGCAATAGGACGATAAGATGAGATTTCAGATGGATTTTTGCCAGGTTTTAAAATCGGTAGGATTTTTCGAACTTTCCAGACTTCCGGAATAAATCCCGTTTCGAACATGTAATTAATTAGGGATAAAAAATATTCAACCGACATGTCTGAGAATGCTTTAATGAAAGTATATAAAATTCCATCAGGGCCAGGAGAAGAGTCGGGAAGGGAATTGATTACTCGATTTAATTCACTTACTGAGAAAGGAGAGTCCAGCCAGCTAGAGTGAGATGGATAAGAAATAAAGGAAGGCATTTCCTCAAATCTGGCAACTGACGGAGGAGCTATCTTATCAGCAAAACCTATAATAATTTCTTCTGGAATATGTTTAGAACGCTGCGGAGTATATGACGAACCGAATTTTTTTAAATTGGACCATACGGATGACTGGGGAGATTCAGGAGACAAGCGTTCACAGAATTTTCGCCATCCAGACCGCTTTTTGTTTTTCAAAATGCGTTTCGCTTCTGCCTGGGCGCGTTTCACAGAAAGGTAATTTTCGAAAGACATACATTTACGGAAAATGGAAATTGCTTCTCTTCTGGATTTAACGACACTAGTGCATTCTTCATCCCACCATGGGGTGGAATGTTTTATCTTAATGTTAAGATTACGTTTATTAAGTGTTTTTTCTACAGTTTTTATTATCATGTTAGGAAATAATTCACATTGTAAACTAGTGTTGACAAGGGAAGACTTAGATTCTTGAAAAATGGAGTCTAATTCTGAAGAAAAATTTCTCCAATTCGCGTCTTTCGTTTTAAATTTAAAACTATTGTTTATCGAAAAGGAATGCGTGGAAGATAGATGGTGGAAGGTAATTATTATAGGAAAATGGTCACTGGAAAGGGGATCTTTAAGAATGTTCCAAGAACATATGGGAATCACCGACGATGAGCAAAGAGATAAATCGACTGCACTTTTCCGATGTTGAGGGGCAGTGAAACGAGTTGGAGATCCATCATTTAGTATACATAAATTATAGGTATCCATAAAATCTAATAGATTATGGCCAGAACGGTTTGTTAACTCACTGCTCCAAGAAGGAGAATGAGCATTGAAGTCCCCAAGTATCATATACGGGGGACGAATCTGGGATATAAATGTTGACCATTCGTTTTCAACAAAAATTGTAGAGGGAGGGATATATATTGATAGTAATGTAATATCAGATATAACAGCAGCTACTATCTGAAAATTATTGGAGAGAGTGTGGAAAATAATTTGTTTAAAAGGGATAGAATTATGTATAATAAGAGCAGTGCCACCTTTGCCATCCAGTCTATCATGTCTTAGACAATGATATCCAGGAATATTAAATTGGTATGAGGGTTTTAACCACGTTTCGGAGATGGCAGCAACTGAAATATTATGTTCATCAAGTAACTGTACAAGATCAATTTTGTTGGCGAATAGACTTCTACTATTCCATTGAAGTATTTTGCTCATTTGCGGATACATCGGGAAGGCTAGAGAGTAAAGATTTCATATAATCGGCAGCGTTGGACGGTACTTTATTGTTATTTGAAAGGATCGTAATTAATAGGGTAATTAAAGTTTGAATAAAAGAAGAATTTTCAATCGTGACTTTAGGGAAGATATCGGAAGTGGAACAGTTTTTTAAGGCAGTCCCATTGGGAGCCTGGAATTTATTATTCCCATTCGGGTTAAGTAAAAGTTCATTATGTAGTTTTTTATCGAAAGAAGGAATAAATTTTGGATTAGATTTTATCGGTTTGAAAATTGTTTCTTTGTGGGAAGATGATAGAGGGGATTTAGGGGGAGAAAAATGAAAGAGAGAAGCGTTAGACGTTATCTCTGCAAAAGATTTTTTTGTAGGAGCGAATAATTTAGAGGCCTGAAAGTAAGAAATATTGTCTGCAGCCATTGACTGTTTGATATTTCTCTGACTAGATAACTCTGGACAGGCCACACTAACAGCAGTATGGTTGCCCTTACAATTAATACAAATAGGGTTATTCGTTGTATTTTGACACTGTTCAAAGGGATGATCCTCTCCGCAATGGAAACAACGTGGAGGGGAACGACAAATAGGTTTTGAATGGCCAAAACCGCAACAGTTGAAACATTGTATAGTCGGGAATCTGTATACTTCAACGGGAAGAGCGTTATAATATATAAATACAGGGGATGGTAATGTTTGACCTTCGAAAGTAATAACAACGGATTGGGAAGGTTTCCATATAGTGGTGCCGGTGGAAGTATCCTTGAAATTCAAACGACGTGCTATTAAAACTTTTGGAGTTAATTGAGAGTCATTAAGAGCATCTACTATTTCTGTTTCTGATAGATCGGTAGGGATACCTCTTACTCTGCCCATTCTGGTTAAATTGAATGTAGGTATGAAAGATTTAAATTTATTATTTGAAAGAGAACCTATTTTTTAAACAAAATCATTAGCTAATGTGGCTGATTTAAATTCTATGGATAGTTTGTATCGACCTTCCGGTTTTATTGATCCATTTATAATACCGAGGTTATTGAGTTTTGAGCTAAAAATAAATTTACCAAAATCCAGGGGATGAATTATTTTCCCCTGTTCAGCCCTTTGTACATTGACAATAAATGGAGCTGAAGATGAAATAGAATACATAAGCTCAATGGCTTTTGCTTCTGGAGGAATTGTATCATTATAACTTCCATGAGAGATTGGGGCTTCGTTTGATTGTGAAAGAGATTTAATTTTAGGAGGTACATTAAGGCAAAGCAGAGGACGTCGTTTTCGTGAAGGAAGGGTTACAGAAGTCTGGGTATCATCAGTATCGTAGTCGTCTACAATATTAGAAATGGGCTCAGGGTCCGGAGGTCGATTTTCATCTACAACAAATTAAAAAAAAAATTAAACAAAAATTATTATTTTAGAAATAATAAATGATAGAAATAATACACGCAACTTCGTCGCAAACCAATAACACAAACAAAAATAATGAATACGAAAAGGTAACAATAAATAAATCTTATCTGTACGCCGCGCCGCCGTCAAAGTAAGCCGTCAAACACAGAGCACTGGTAAACACGACTGCACACTACCGAGGTTCGGTGACTAATCAGACTAGGGGGTTATTAAAAACTATTTTCCTGCGGCGCCAACTTTATCTTTCTTGAACGAGGATAGTTAATACATTCGGAATGCATGCAACGAAAATCATATTTGATTTTCATTAAACTTTCTGGTGCGCTGTTCCCTCTTCAGGTTTCAAGGAGATAGTTTGAATATAGTTCATAATTGAGGCAGTCAGCATAGAAGTGGTGTTACCCATAAAAACACCTCTACATGGTGTTGGCAATTCTGAGGGGTTAGAAATTAGTTTATTTTATCAAACAGTATCGTAAGATTTGGAAGTGAAGAGATTTTGGGCAGAATGTTGCTTTTTTGAATCACTTCACAGTTTGACAGGAATAAAATATAACTATCTTCTTTAGAGTTGGTACGATTGTGGCCATGTGAAATTTGATCCAGATCGCGTCGTTTGTCTTCCGTCTAAAATACTGTGCAAACATGTCAGCTCCGCTAGCTATTTGCACCGAGGAGGAACAGCGAGCAGTGAAACGAAAGGTGTGAAACGGGCTGAAGCTCATCGAAGACGAATACACAGCACAATTTCGAGGCAGTGCTTTGTACAAAATATTTATTTACACGGTGTATGTACAAAATAGTAGGTATATCTAGTTATCAAAACGTTCCAGTGAGTAATATCTGAAATGTTACAAATATTGAACAGCGAAATAATCTGTTAAAATACACACAAAATAGCAATGGGACAGTAAAAGAATATATCTAAAAATGATTGGTAAAATATTAATCAGGTTTTGGATAAAAATGTACCATAAGTTTGTTTTTTTAATTTTGAATAGCTCTTCCAACTTTTATATTTTTTTTCATATTGCAATAAAGAAGCATTGCATAGCGTATGTTATTGAAATGAAATTTGTATTAGTTTTTCAATAAGGTTTCAGTTCGGCATTTCATTGTCTTCTTGGTTTAATTAGTTTTCAAAAGGGTTACAGTTTGGCATTTCATTGGCTGGATGGTTTTATTAGTTTTGTCAATAAGGTACGGCATTTCACTAGTGGGATGGTTTTATTAGTTTTTTCAATAAGGTTACAGTACGGCATTTCATTGGCGGGATGGTTTAATTAGTTTGTCGATAAAGTTGTGATGAATTGAATATTCACATAAAATAAACGAGACAAACGTACTCCAAAAAATTTTTGTTTAGAATATGAGAAGATTTATTGACAGGCGGGCTTGAAGTAAACATGTTCCCACGAGAAGGAAGAAAGGCAGAGATCAATGGAGCAGTCGGGTCTTGAACTTGGGTACGTTGACAGCTCCGAGAAATCGATACAAATCAGAAGTGTTGTGTGAAATTACAGTTAATTAGTGAATTCAGATGGTGTTAAAAGTATCGTGGAATATTGAATTAAAGTGAAATATTATTGAACAGGTGTTTGTGTGAAGTGAAAGTGGTTGTAATCAGTGAGGATAGGAATAATTGGATAATTTGTAGAGCGCCGTTTTGTGAAAAATCACCTCAGGGGCGCTAAGAGTTGGGCGATCGCGATTATAATATAAAATGTGTTAAATTAAACGTGATTTCGTAAATATGTAGTTCAAACTAAATTACTTGTCTTAAAAACATGAAAATAATAATAATAATGATTGCGTTTTAAAACAGAGTGAACGTATTTAAAGGCAGGAAGTTTTTTAATCGAGCTAGGGAGGAATTGATTTGGCGAGATGGCATTCTATCCACGGAGACCGAAAACTAGAGAATCAAACAAATCGTAAATTCGGGTTCAAATCCTGACAGAGATTAGGGAGGTACAATTTTATTTACAGAATTATTTAATTACCCTTTTAAAGGCGTAGGGAGGGGACCAAAATTGAACGAATTGCAAGGATTTCGATAAAATGAGGAAAGAAGCTGATAGGGAGGAGATCGAAAATTAAACTGATTTAGCTATATAGAGTAACCAGGTAAGCTTCACGCTGAGAATGAGAGATGACTAACTGGGTGAGTTTTTTAATATTATTTATTAAATTCCAGAGGACCCTTTTAAAAGACGGATACAACCGAGGTACATGAACTAAGTTTACGACACCTGCCGCCCAAATAATGTTATCATTAAAAGGAATGTGCTAGGCGAACTGTCAATCAGCTGTGAGCGAAAGACGGGCCAACGACCTTTCATATACTTGGACCGAGGGTCATATCGAGAATTTACCTACCTGCCGATCTGTTATTCTTTTAAAACATTACGAATTAAATCATGACGTTGTCCCTGCGATAGGTATTGAATCGCCGACGAAACATTAAATACCTATTACAAATAAGGCCAACCAATATAAATTCGCAATATAAAAATACCTATCTACAGAGTACCTACCACAACACTGGCGTACAATTGAAACAGCGAACACTATGAGGGATAGAGGCGTTTAGGCTACGGCAGTGTGCAGTCAGTCAAAGGAGAAGTTTTGCTAGCGTATGACCGTCCGAATAGAAAGCGATCGGATGCAACCAGACAGAACAAAATTTAACACTTTTCATCTATTGCTTGATTTTCTAATTTACGAATTGGGATGCACAAAGACAAATCTAGAGTCAAAAGAGGGAGATGGTAATCTCCGAAATAAAACTACCAATCGAACAACTTTTCTCAACAGGTACCTTTCGAGAGGTAGGCAGCCTCTTTAAATTAAATGCAAAAATCAAACCAATTATCCGTTTATCCCTACCTGAGAGGATAGGTATTCAGTAGAAGTTACCCATACCTAATACACGAGGATGCTAGTAACCTCATAAAATAATTACTGGAACCAAATATTAAAATACAGACAGTCCTCATCCTAAATTTGGCATTTCAAGTAAACCTTGCATATATTTCACATGATATGGGTAGGCACACAACCTATCGATAGAAGCGGGCTAAATTTCGACAATATCGTCGTGTGTTATCTATGTTATTGACCTAGAAAGGGATGTAGATTCCCGACGACGAGGAATTTACAACGTTTTCTAGAGGTGGCACGTAACTTAGGACCTTACGTGTCACATTTTCGCGACTAGATTCGTGACAAGGGATGTCATGGTTTTCCCCTTCTACACTCAGTAAAGTAGTTTTTCCTGGAGGTGCATGAGGTTGGGGCAATTCTGAAATTGGTAAGGAGACCTGGTTTTCTTTATTCTGGCGTGACGGTTGCCGATTTGGAACAAGGGGAGACCCGGCCGGTTGTGATATCCAGACACGCAGATATCGATCGCCTTGTTCAAATTATCATCCATCGGTTTTGTTTGGTAAAGAGGAGGAGCCAATCTTAGCTTGAACAAATTCATTTCCTTTCCTTTCCTTCCCCTCCCAAAATATATACATGGATGGCGCCGACAACTAACACCATAAATTTATCGTATGCTTATCACACATATAAAATCTAACACCTTGTTATACTCACATTACCCTACGATAGATAGAATCACGTAGCTAGCTGGGGAGCAGGCGACTTAGAAAATAAGGTTTATGAAATGGCTTTAAAACACAGCGGTAATGGATTCAACTCACTCTATCTCAAAAGAACCGAGGGATACCACACATACATAGATAACTAGGTTTCTATACCGAGAAACAAAAAACCAACGCAACGTTCGGTGAAGCCTTTTTATACTGAACCGTCACGTGAAATGACTACGTTCAAGATCGTAAACCACGTAGACAAACTAGGGTGCACACACTTGAAGGGGTGTGTAATAAAGAGAGGGGCAAGGGTTTGTAAAGACGGCAGGGAGGACATTCCTACCCCGGATATATACATAACCAAAGCATTATGGAAAAGTTACCTATGGGACTTAAAGAAAATTTATCGTAGAAAGAAGAGAAGGAAAAGTTTGATGAAAAGGGAAGATCATTACAAGGTTACAGTGCGGCGTTTCATCGGCTGGATGGTTTTATTCGTTTGTCAATAAGGTTACAGTTCGGCATTTCATTGACTGAATAGTTTCTGTAAAAAAATAAAAGAATACCTAATAAGATTTTACAAATTTATTACATTATTTTTAACAAATATGTATTTTAAGAAAATATTTCACATATAAATAGGCAAATGGTACCTATATGAATATGAAATAATGATTTTTGTGGATTAATTTTTGTTTTTTTTTGTGTGTGTTCTTAATATCCAATCTTACTATCTTGGATGGTTCCGATGATTTTTTTTTTCTTCTAGTTGTTTTTTTGTGATAATTTTTTGTATGAAAATAATTTTAATGTGAAAAACGCTGAAAACTATCAACCCACGTGGATGACTCCACAGTGATTTTTTTTAAAGTTAACTTATTGTTTGTGAATTAGAAAAAAAAATATCCAAAAGTGATTATGTTGATGTTTTAGGTAGGGTGTCTTCAGCAAATGAAAAAAATCAGGACTGAAAAAATTGTGAGTTAGATGGTTTCTGTATAACATGGTTCAAATATAACAACCATTGTATGTAATGAAACATAACTGGTTTTGTTTTTTTTAAATTTTTCTCAAAACTACAATATTGTTGGCAAGGGGTCAGTAATATTTATTGGTTCCTTCAAAGCATGATGTGTATGTTTTGCAGTGACACAGCCTGTATAATATTTCTGGCATTCTGTATACGTGATACCGTACTTGGTACGCATGAGTGAGTAATTAATTTATTTTCATCACGGGACAAATTACTTCCCCCGCCCTAAAAATAAAGCCCTCGGTCTAAAAACTGACCAAATAAAAACAACACAATATAATGAAATTGATTAATTTGTCGTTATTTATCACGTCGAGTAGTGAATTTTATTTGCGTCAGGGATTTATATTAAAATCTGATGGTAGCATGAGAATTTTTAGTCGGTATTTGTTAATTTTGATAACATATCAATATCGTTATAAATATTTTTGAAATCAAATACCTGTTTAGTGGTATTAAAACTGTATGATAGCCAAACAGTTTAAATTTAGCAGCAGTCTTTGGTATGGCTAAAGAATAAAAAAGTAATTTGAATGGTTTATTTTCCTTAGTAAATTTGTTTAGTGATTTACTGTTAAGGATGTGCCTGCCACCAAAGACGGCTAAAGCCATTTCATGCAACTTTTCAATTCTGAATTGTGGTCTTTCTCCTGGGCCAATACTAAGTTGTTTCTTCCATTCTAGATCGTGCAGCAAATAAACTTTATATTATTTTGAATTATTTATTGGGAAACAACACAATTTACTTGCGCACGCCGTGATTTGAAACCGCGACCTTCTGTTCCCAAGTGGTGAGCATTACTCCTCTACTATGGATGCTTATCGCATTTAACAAAATATATAAAGATGCTCTCAGTATCACCCTGGATAAAATCTACCATTAACACATCGAAACGTCGGAGCTCCTTGAAATGGCTTAATCCGTGCTTTGTGATCACATCTCAGTAGCCAGGTTGGTATTTCCCATCTCTCTTCCTACCCCATCCCCTCAGTTTCAAAACATACCCCAATTAAAATTAAAATAGTCCCACTGGCACCAGAGAGTTGGAACCTTTCGCAGTATTCACCAAATAAATTCAAATCAAACATAAAAACCGTAAATCCAAGCAATACATTAATTGAACACGCCTAAGCGTGGCATCATCCAAATAACAATTGCGTATTATTCTGAATATCCTATTCAATATTTGTGCTTTCGAATAAGAATTTTATTTACTTTACGATCGGACGAGAATTTTTGCAAGCAATCACTTTGATTAAGCAAATCACAAATATCCATGCCCTCTCCAAATAAAAATCCGAAAGAGCCTTTTTTCTGATTTGCTTGCAGTCCATTATAATTTTTATTTAGACAGATAGTGCCTACCTTTATGTGGATGAAGCCACTAAGAACAGATTTGCAAGAACCCAACTACTTGTGTACGCTACTAGTGCAAAAATGGTCCAATTTTTAAACAGGTATAGATTTATTTATCAACCTTATCTAACTAAAAATCACAACGTTTCTCCACGGGGGTGTATAAGATTAACCAAAAAATAAAACACTAAACCGGCTAAAAAAATTGAGCGGAAATTTTTTTTTTTAAAATTAAAAGAAAAACAAGATAGATAAAAAGCCGAATACAAAGTACCTTTTCTTCTGATTAAATTAATATCATTCCTCAAAACTTTGATATGGAAACCCATTTGAACTGCTATCTGCGGTTTAAAGAGAATGTCTCCACTAGATTTCCTTATTTTTCTCACATTTTAAGTTCTATAAATTTAACATTATGGCAAGCGATCGCTCGGGACGTTGTTCCAAACTTGCCATAATACTCCAAAAATCATTGGAGTGCTTATAAATGTATTACTGTCCTAATAACACATGGCTTAATACTTAACCGTCTTTAAAAGGGGGCTTCATCACAAAATATTATCAGCTTGATTTGATTAATGGTATAACTTCTTTTAAAAGTGTTTAACTGGATCATTTAATTTTTTTAATTCATTATATAATAAAAAAATTCCCAGTTCTCCTTACCTCCTTACCACCATGCCAGTTGATGCTTTGTTTCTCCCGATTTATTGATATAACCCATTAGTCTACATAATTATCTAGCGGTTTTTTCATTACTTGTGCACTTATGTTAATGTATTTTATGACCGTCTTTGTGTTGCTTATATTTGTATCATGTTGTCTCCCTCTATATTTTGTTATATATATACACACATTATGTACTTCTTGTTTAGTATTAATTTGTACCCTGATGATGCTTAAGTAAAGCGAAACCGGTCGGTTCTTAAATTAATAAATATCGTGGTTTTAAAACAAAAAAGTATTTTATTTTATTAAATATGTCAAACCACAAAGTGATTGCTTTCTACAATAATATAAAATTACTATACACGTCTCTGGTTAGAAGTCAGGTTGAATACAATTCAACCATTTGGTGTCCTCATTTCAACTCTCATTGTTTACAAATTGAAAAAATTCAAAATAAATTTTTGCGTTTTATTAATTTCAAAATTGGTATTCCTATTATTGAAATCAATTATGTCAATTTACGCAGTAAACTTAACTTATCGAAATTATCTGAAAGGCAAAAAATATTTAATTTCCTTTTATTATATAAAATTGTTCATTCAAAGTTAGACTGCCCTGACACTATAAATTTGCTATCTTTCCATATACCTCCAAAATATACTAGACGGAATATTTTATTCTACAACAATAACTTCGCTACGAATTCTGTGTTAGAAAGAATAAATAGGTTGGGCAATGAACTAAGTGTTGTCGCTGACATATTTAATGTAAACTTTAATACATTTAAAGCCAAATTAGTTTATCACTTTTTAAATGTAAATAATGTATGAGAAATCATTATATTTTATTTCGATTTTCTATTGTTTGTTTTATACTGTTGTTAAAAATGAAATTTGTAATTGTTATGTACTTAAAAGCCCGATAGGGCGTCAATAAATAAATAAATAAATTATTGGAGGAAAAAATACTGTTGCAACAGCATGCTACAATAACGTTTGAGATCATAAGTATGAGCAGCGCACGTGGTACTTTTTAGACTCGCATCGAAGGCGCATCGATCTTCTTGTGACATCCAGAACATCCCTGGCTTTACAAGACACACGCGGCTGTATGCTACAGACTTAATACTCAGTCAGTCAGCCTAGCACGAGTTCAGGCAAGAGGCGACTATCCCGTCACGCCCGCCACGCCAAAGATATGTGGTCTAAAACACCAGTGATTGAACATCCCCACGCTGCGCGTCGTTCCACCTACATTGCCGTGACTATACTCCACCACCGTTCATCTCCCCTTTCACTGTGACAAGCATTGGCTTGATGGATTATTGACCGTCGATTATCTCCACCGCCGCGGTATCGAGCAGTCGGCTTGGAGGATTCGCCACCGATCGTCACCACTACAGCGTTGAGCTTCGATCCGAAGCACTTCATCACCAACATCAAACAAAAATTACACTTAGCTACTCTAATTAGGACTCTTTGTACACTAAATACCTAAAATCACAGAGATACTACAAACTTCTTTCATTCGTCTCTACCATGCACCTACCCACACTGCCATGATTTTTCATGTTCGCAATAAAGGAGAGAAATATCTTATATTTTTGTGGTAAGCTTTAGCTATTGACTGTATTATAGTCAAGTATAAAAGTATACAGATAATATTAAAAAGTGTTGTGGGGCATTATATGCGTAAGCGAAAGCTCGAAATTGTTTAAATAGTCAAGTAGGTACGAGAAGGACTTTGTACGACCAAGTGAATTAAAGACTTGAGTTGCGGGATGTCAAGAGTCAGAATAACAAAAAAAAATCTTAGAAGATGTGAGATAAAGCTATTTCTAAGACAGAGTGACGGCTCTGTCTATCGTATCTGTCTACTGCTAATGGTAATTTATTGAATTATTAATGTCTTTTTTAGGGACTTTTATACAGGAAAACTTAATATTGTAGAGCTTTTTTTTATTTTTTAAATACCTAACTTAACTGCCCTAGTAACAATATGATTGATTGAAGTTTTTGTCTGGAGGTAGTGAAACTATGGCATCCCAATCGGGATATGTTGTGAGGCTGGAGATTTTGGAAGGCTGGGCAGATTAAGAGTTACTGGCTTTTCAGATCTGGTTACCAAATACAGCTAAAGCCATTTTAAGCCACATTTCAACATTGAATGGTGGTTTCAAATCGATTCTGAAAATATATTTTACTCTAGAACGTGCCGCAAGCAAACTACATATTATTTTATAATAATACATTGTGAAATAACACGAATTAATAAAATGAAATTTACCTGCCCGCAACCCTTCGCTTGCTAGTCAAGAGCCTTGCCCCTCAACCACGGAGGCCGTCAGAAAATATCCACTGACTTGGCATAATTATTTCCCTACTTGGCAAAATTAGTTTTCTAAGCAAAGAGGAGTACTACATGTGGTAGTTATTTGCGTAATTTCTACATTGAACTAAATCCTGACTTCTAGTATAAGTACGTACTGGAATCTGAAAGCTATTCTGGACTATTGATTCCACAATTTAGAATTTTATATAATAACAAGATTGATATGATTTATAATCCTTCTGTCCTTCAATGTAAGCAAAATCAGATAATTTAAAATAGTTAGAAGTTATTGTTGTTTCTTGTATGGTGAATTGGCAACATGGCAACGATCCTGTAGTGTTTTGACATGTGAAGTGAACTTCCCAACACTCCGGGATTCAAGGACAGCCTTAGAGTATTATCAATTGTATCCTAGGACCCTTCTGTTGAGTGATTTAGAGTGTTCCATATTATATAACACTCTGTTCCGGCAGCCGAGTCTGTGTAATATGTACCTAAGCCAGCCATTTATTACGTAATTGTGTTAGTGGAGGAATTTCAAGGTAAATAGTATTTTGGGGAGAATTATTGATTTGGTGACTCAAAAATAAACACATTTTTGATTGATTTGACAACAGATAATAGGTGTTGGAGTGGGAGGTGAGCAGTGGGGAAGGGGTTAATTAAGAAATTTTTGGGAAAAACAGAACGGTTTATTGGAAATATGTCCAGAATATGACTAAAAGATACATTTATTTGATAATTTAATAAACTAGAGTTATAATTTATTGATTCTCTTATTTCCTGTTCTTCTCAGTTATCTAATTTTTTGGCCGTTATTGTTACGGTGATGAATTTTAACTTCTGTATCTAATTATTATTTTTTTTGGTAAACTAATGCTTAAGACAAGATTTTTTATGCATAGCAAAAAGGGTAAAAATTATTTTTATAAGCAATAATTATTAGCCTGAAACACTCATCCACATTGAAAAATCTCCTGATAAAAGATACATGACGCCAACGGGACTTAAACCCGTGTCCTTTCGATTTCCGGTCGATAGCTCTGGCCGCTGAGCTATGGCGGTTATCCCGGCGTTTATCCCGCCATAGCTTAGTGGTCAGAGCTGTCGACCGGAAATCGAAAGGACACGGGTTCAAGTCCCTTTGGCGTCATGTATCTTTTATCAGGAAATTTTTCAATGTGGATGAGTGTTTCAGGCTAATAATTATTGCTTATAAAAATTCTGTATCTATATCGAAAGTATTATCTGTGGAAATGAGATGATTGGCAAACTTTGAAATAATATTATTATTTAAACATGTTACCGTAAGATTAAGTGGCATCAAATAAAAGTAAGGATGGGTTTATTATCTAGAAATAAAAAAGTATATTTATGGATACTAAAATGTATTACCACAAAAAAGACATAATAAAAAATAAAATAACTAGCATCCTACTGTTCAATCTGTCGGTAAAATGAAGGTGTGATACCAGTTCATTCTTGATGCGAAGTAGTAGATTCAGGTTCTTCACAGCAACTGCCCCAGTTTATAATTTATCCAAAAAATAAAGCTGTAGTCCATTGCAAAACAACCTCACGCTGCTGGTCTCCAAAAGGGTCCCTCTTAACCAACAGGATCGGCAGATGTAATCCAATTCCATCAATCTAATTGTCAATGCTCCATATGTAAAGCTGATGCTCACAAAATTGGCGAATGTGTTCGTCGAACCTCAGCCAAGAGAAATGCGCGCTGTTCTGGGCTGGTGATCAAAGAATGGCCATTGCTTCCAATGCAAATCACAGACTCTTGCTCCCTCAGGTTTTTTAACTCTCCAATTCAAAATTCTAGGGCAGAAGTGATGCACACACCTTGTTACAAATCTTATATTTAACAACGCACAGTGTTTCGTTTCATACTATCTAGACGGAAAAAAATCTTTTATATTTTATTACTATTTTAATTATATTTCGCAACAGAACTTAATAAAAACAAGCATTAGTTGCAGAAAGTACAGTCAGAAAATAAAATAATAATATCAAAAGTTATACAAGAACAGTAAAGAAACAAAAAAAATATTACTTATCTAATAAAGTACTATCTGACTCATTTGTGGCCAGAGAAATTAACTGCACATAAACATCATTAACTTTTTAAATACAGAGTACAGGACCAATAGATTTGTGAGAAAATTATATATTAAGCTTAAACAGAATGCTGAATGAAACTAGATGCTATCTGAGTTATGTTAAGAGGAGTCATCAGATAGCAAACATTGTGTTCTTGACTCGGAATTGGGTGGAACAAGTAAATTTAACACTTCAGAGGGAAATGAGCCCGATTTTTTTCTGAGAACCTCTCTTAAACTATTTATTATTTGATCTGATGTAATTAATAGCATGGTTAACATATCTCTGTTTGTTGATGTTCGGTCGTTTTTTCTGGTGTGCAATTGCCTAAATCTTCTACAGCCTTTATTTCGCGCCTCTTGCGCCTCTTCTGACAGCTGCCCAATAGGTACAATGCACTAACTAATCACATCAAATGAATGGTGTAATAGTTTATGAACAGTTGGTGGCATGGTATATCAATCATACAGGTTAAGATATAACTCCTTAGTGTCATGCACATACTGTCCAAAATGTTTGATTTATTGCTATTTTATGCTATTGTACTCAAAATTATGCAAAACCTCTTGATGAGTCCCGCATCTACACCCGTCACCCTACATCTCGGCACTCTTTTCGTGCTCTCAAAAAACCGCCTTGCCGTATTACCATCATTTGTGTTGCCAATCCCAGGTTTTGGCTTATCCACAATTAATCCCATTTCACTTTTAAACCGTTCCTGTAATTCTTTTTTCCTAGTAGGTACTTAAAATTAATTTATTTGCACCCCTCTGACTTGCCAGCATTTGAGTTTTGTTAATTTAAAAACAAATCTTTCGAGAATCCGGGAGGCTGCAATCCACTTTTTGGTTATATTCAAAGATATTAACTGTACTTGGCTTTTTAATTTTTTTTCACTGCTTGCACTGAGGTTTTGACGTTCAAATTTACTTAAAATATGATTATATATTCCCTGAAACCTTTCTTTCTTGGGTAAACTTCTCCATGTATCGAACAATTCCTGCCTGAAAATCTGGTATGTGATGTCTGTGAAATGACAAAATATGATTGGTGAGCATTAATGAGCAAAAATATCTAAACTGATTAGAATAGAAAATTAATTGTTCATTCTACCAGAAAAAAATCACGGAACCTTATTGATACTTTATCCGAAATAAATTCTCGAGAAGTTAGAAATGAAATATTTTTAAACCACAAAAAAATACACAAGTTAAACATTATTTAAAAAAAAATACTATAATGTTTTGTATTAAAATTTTACCATAAAAACATACTACATACCTTCCAAAGTAGGATTCATTTTTTTTAGAACGAAAACAATACAATCTCAACACTTAAATAACCTCAGAGCTCGCGTGACAAGATGCGAATAAAAGCAACTGATATTTCATTAACTAATTTACCTAACTTTGGGGCCCTGGTATGAGTCAATCCGTGCATTATTGACCCCAATTAGAAAAGCATTTGTCACACTAACTCCCTTTTAATATCCCCATGATGTCATTTTTCAAGAATTCCAAAGTGAGTTTTTTCCATCTAGCTTGTATGAAACACAGTGCAAAGTCTTAAATTTTGATTTAAGACGTTGTGATACGATAAAAGTGATTCTAATATTTACATTTCTAGTTGTTTTACCTTTGTACAACGATGAAAAATCATTGCAACGAAGTTGTTAAATGCCTGAGTGGCTTAATTTATGATCTCTTAGTTCTATTATGGATATATTTTCAATAAAACGATCTGTTCTTTCCAGATATCCTTTCCCTTTGCTGACTTCCCACTTCAACACCTAGGAATATGTATATGTATAAATATCAGTATTGTATACCTCATAGGTTAATTTAAATATTCTCCTGATGAAGGATGTGTACTTCTGAAACCGGCTAAGTGTAATTAAAATAAAATGGTGAAAAAAATGTGTTTTTTTTACCATTTTATTTTAAGTTCTAATCGTATTTTTTATGTTCTAAGTGTAATTAAAATAAAATGGTGAAAAAAAGATATTTAAAAATAATATTTTTACCATGTACCTAAATACACTTTAGTTGTTCATTAACCGCAATAAAATTTACGTCAGTTTTTTTGTGAACCTATTTACACTCTACTGATTTCTATTAATTTAATCGTCGGATTTGCTTGAAATTAGTTAAATTTTCGCAAAATACACGACTGCGAGCTTAAATATATAGACCTTACACGTCCCATGGGATGAAGGTTGATGTTGCTTTTGATTTCATTGTATCGGGTGCGACTTGCGTTTGATCCCAGATTTATATGTTCCCAGAAAAAGGTTCACGGACCAAAAGGTTTGTCTGGGTAAAGCAGATTGGTATTATAACTTGTTCAGGTAAGGTCAAGTGATAATTGATTTATGTATATTTAGTTTCAGGTGTCATAAGATTGTCAAATACTATGATCAAACGGCAATTTTCATTTCTCAAATTTAAGTATTAGGTGGAAAAGAGGCGTTATTGCTTAAATTGCGTTCTGGGATAATAGATAAGTTTTTATGAATTTGTACGTTAGATAATTGAAAATCACGACAACACAATTTCAAAGGTCTATTATTCAAATTCAGTAAAAATATGAAATATCTGTTCTAAATATTCAGAAGAAATCAATAAGAAGCACTATTGCGTAATAATATCTAATCTAATCGAAACATGTTCGCGCTAATCGGTGCGCGTAAATCCGATTCGGAAGTTTTAGTTACAGAATTGGGAGTCAGTTGGCGGTAAAAAAGTGGAACCTGTTTTTTCGCCTCATGTTCAAAACAAACACAAACCTTTATTTGCACATCGGTCACAGAGAAAAATGTTACATCCATTTAAGAGAACATGTGAAATAAACAGTTATTCAATAGACCAAAATAATTGCAAAAATGAGGACAATTATTGTTCATTATCGCTTATTAAAGAATGCAATGATATCTATAGCATGGACGGTAAGATAAATCGTGTACAGAATTCGGAAAAAACTCAAATTTTTGATACGGCTTCAGTCACATTTTATGTTTCCGAATTGGATAAAAGTCATTATAAAAGAAATTAATTCTTACAGCAATCGTTTAAAAAAACGCATATTTGAGGATTTATTTGCTAATCAAATAATTATTAATTATTTCATTAACTCATGCAAGAAACGACAAATTAATTACGCACCACGCGACGCGACATGGTGGACGGGAGACGAGAAAACCCACAGGGAACGTTTGCACTTATGCTGGAATAAACGCAGTTAGGCCGATAACACCCCTTCTCCACCCAGTGCTTCAATTATCAAACACGTGAGCTTCCAAAAATAGACGATAAGAAAAATATATGTTTTCATTTGAAAAACAATTTCAATAATAAAATAAGATGGTTAGGAATCCAAAGGAGTTAAACCTTACCGGATGTAGATTGTAGGCGCTTACCGAAATGTCATTCGCCACATCCGGCCATCAAGTATTTTATCAAACCCTTCAGCGGGTATTGACTCACCCCATGCCTGATGGTGGAGTTTATCATATTATTCAATTTACAGATGGCGTAAATCTCGTGACGAAATATTACTCACACCATACAATTCTTTGTATTAGAAATAAATGCTTTTATTTTGTCTGATTTCACTTCTTGAGCCAACTTAGTGAAGGGGATAAAAATTATTGATATGGATGGTAGATATAAATTTCAAATTATATATTTGCGGTTACAATCCTTTAGCACCGGGATATTTTTTAATACGTTTTATTTATCGAAGATAAACCAATCAACCAACAACAATAACAAAATATTTCAATGGTCTCCGTGGTTAAGCGGTTAAGATACACTATATATGCTAGATACGGTTCCATGATAACTCAACACAGCGACAATTCAACACACTTTTAAAAAGTGATATAAAGTCATAAGAAACGATAACAATTTTTTTTTAACCTAACCTAACCTAACTTAACCTAAGGTACTTAACCCAGTTAATGAAGTTTTTGTTTCATAACTTTCCATGACTTTATATAACTTTTTAAAGATGTGATGAATTATCATTGTGATGATTTATCCGGTCACCGCTAGATACTTATCAACCTTTATCTCCCCCATCTCCTTTCCATATCCTCTCCCTTAATCCTCAAAGCATTCACCACTTAGGGATGTCATGATATCATTACGGGAAGTTGGGACTCTAGTCCGGTATTTGCGTTCACATACTCACATAGAAAAAAGGTTTTAGTGATACAATAATATCTCTAGGCCGCTTTATAAATCTTTTAAGGTTTTTTTTATATACCACACGATATATTAAATACGTATATTTGTAGGCTTTTGCATAATATATGATGATACATAATGTAACAGTAAAATGAAGGGAACTTATAGTATTAAACAAAGTTTTTTTTAAATTTTAATGTGAATTCGGTTTTTATAAGTTTGAAAATTTTTAGATCATCGGCGAAATTCAAAAAAATGACAATCATCAAATACACAAATGCGGAACTGAAAACATCAATAAAAATAGGTTTAGATGTGATCCTTGAGGTATACCGCTTGCAAAGCAAATGAACAAATATAAAAATCAAGGAGAATATAATAAATGACGCAAATATGAATGTTAGTACGTCGGTGACGCCTGAGAAAGACTTGGAACGATCATGACGTGATCTAAATACTTAAATCGGGCCATGTCAAGAGTCAGAGTATATATGATACGATGCATGAATGTGAATGAATGAAGCATAGAGTGTGTACCAAGATCGTTAGTAAGTTTTTTTAAATCTTTTATTACGGGTTCAATGCTTCTTCATGAGTCAAGTACGAATGTCTACTTCGTCTACGAAAGCTCTCGGAGGATTAAGCTTGGTGTTCAGAAATACCAAACACAACAGTACTCTATTCCCATTATAAAAGCTCTAGGGTACATACTTTTGACCCACTGCGTATTAAATGGTTAATTTTAAACCCACCATGAATGGATATTGGCCGACGGGGACCAATATTTGTGTTCGGCAAACAAAAAGGTTAACGTTCATTGGTCGCCTTAACAGTTTCTGTGGGGCGTTTGAGATACAAAACTGGTGTCAGACACCATGACCTTCATAACTCCGGTGGATACATTAAACTGGATTTCAATATTAATAATATTCATGGCTTTATCTGGTTTGGAGGTTCTCTAACATTTAATGTTTTGTAAAGTTAAATTGTAAAAGGCAAATAAATATAAGAATTTTATACTTTTAGGCGACTATTTTTAGCTAATACTCGTAATGTCGTTTCCATCATGATCTATGAGGAGTTTTAAATGTCTATTTAATCGTTAAAAATTAAGATATTATTCGAATTGGTTCGTTTTTTTTATTCAAGAAGGAACTCAAGTAAAAATTATTATGACTTTAGAAAATGTATTCATATATATCAAAAGACGCTGATTCTAAATATATGACTTTCTTTTCTACGCAGAATTTATGAATTGTCTTTTAAAACTGAATAAAACACCATCACATTTCATTATAACGACATGTTTGGTTGGCACATTCCACATTTCATTCTAGTTTTGTATGGAGATTGAGCCAATGAAAATGAAGTTTGGTTTGTATTTAAAATATTTCATCGTCATTGTTTCACTGTGTTGATGGAATCGAAATATCACTAAGGCGCCCATAATAATTAATATTTTATAAAATTAATGATTCATTATGCAGAGGCGGCTCAAGGAGTCCAGAAGTGGAAGGTCAATCGAAAAAAATAGAATATGAAATGATAATACAAATTGCTAATGCGTAGTGAATATTATAAAAACGCCAATGTATTTAATTAATTTGCCAGTATTCATATATTCTAAAGGTGGCAGTTATATCGTTTAATTTAATTGATCTAATTATTTACACAAATAATTAATAAGTTCTTTTTCTTTAGAAAGATCTTTCCCAATCAAAACTTTTTAAATCACTAACTCCAACCTCAGTTCATTGTTTAAAAGAAGATTTTAAAAGCAAACAATGAAAACAAAAGTACCTGTACATTTATTTTATTGCACTCGCAAAACCACTAACAAAAATTATAACTTTGTTGATTATAATAATTCTTGAATCTAAAAGTGAGCTTGAAGGCGTAATCAAGCTTACAAGTACAATAAAGGTTAAATTTGTACCAAAAAATTATTAGATTACCCAAGTTTGCACCAATTTTCATATTTTCAATTTAAAATCATGCATTCAACATATCTCTATGTTGTAGAATAAATTGGTTTGGCTATATTCATGCTTATCTGTTAATGACATTAAAAAAAATCCAAAAATTCTTGTAAGATTCTTTTTAGAAGTTGATCCCCGTAAAAACTAGGCCAAAAAGTAACTAGAAATGTTTGGGGGTATTTGAAATATATTATATCTCCTCATAACTTCCACATATGGCGTGAACATATTATTACAATATTGTGCCCGCCCACATTTATTTATATATTATCTTCCTCGTGTGTAAAAAGCCTAATTAAGTTAACATTATGCTTTAATCTATAATTTTATTACGTCTCTTACACCAGTTACCTACCTTTTTGTTTTAATACTTCATAATATGTACATATCATTTTATAATTATTATTATTTTAATAAGTGTGCTAAACAAAGCATCGGTTAACACTATGTTTTAATCTTTTTTTATTTTTTTTTATTCTCTTGACCCTCATCATTTTTTTTTCTTTACTCTTTTATGTTTTGGTACAAAATGTGTATGATAATCCGTCCAAATTTTGAATGTCCTAAAACTGGAATTTCCAAGTTAGAAAATCAAAACATTTTACAAATGTACAATATGTTTATCCTGAACTAATTAAATAAATAAAATAAAATATATCAAAATTATCGCTGTAACCAAATGCAGTTGACCTAAGTAAAAAGGAACACATTTCTTGTTGCTAAGTTTAATGCCTTCACACCATTTTCCGTGGTAATGCAGTGTTTGGAATACCGATGAATTGTTTATCAGGTGCGGTCACCAATGTATTTTTGCACTTTGGTACAATACAATAGTATTGGAGGGGACCCACCCTTTCCCGACGGCTGTGTGAGGAAACTGATTGTTTAACCTCCTTAGCCGCACACGTCAGGACTCTATTTTTTTGTAAAAAGAAGCTAAATTTATTTTAAAACTATTCTAGACCCTCCAATGTCCCTGCATGCATGATTGTTAGTAACATAAAAATAAACAAGCCGCGTATCGAGGCCCCACTAACACGGGGCAGTACCGGCAAGAATGAGCGTGGCAAGCGGCCTGGCCACAACGATCCCAAGCACCCGCGTCCCTTAGCCAGTTTTCCGAGAGTACCCTCGAAGAAATGTAAATGGGGAGAGGGGGGGAGATACTCCCAAAGGCCCTAGGGAATGAAGTGAGCCTCAGGTCATTGGAGGCAGGACGGAAGGGGACCGGGTTCGCGCAAACATTCCCTAGGCCCGCTCATGATGCCGGGGGAGGCACCCGTGGTTCGTGAGACAGCCGCACCGGATTAATGTCACCTTACTAGATGCAGGAACAGGGTCTATCCGCCCCCATGGTGGGGAAATGAACAACACAGTACGATAGAGTTCAGTTCGACAACCTATTCATAAACCAATTTGTTAGTAACAAATAAAAAGGCAAATAACAAACGTAGAAAATAAGTTGTGATCAACAACAAATTGACCTTTTTTTTTTTTTTTTTTTTTTTTTTTTTTTTTTTTTTTTTTTTTTTTTTTTTTTTTTTTTTATAAATTTAATTTAGATTAAATTTGATAATATTATTATTAAGTTCTGCAAGTGTTTTAGTTTTTTATTATTGTGACAGCTGTTTCGGCTTACAAGGCCATTTGAAAATGGCCTTGTAAGCCGAAACAGCTGTCACAATAATAAAAAACTAAAACACTTGCAGAACTTAATAATAATATTATCAAATTTAATCTAAATTAAATTTATAAAAAAATTAAATGGAGTTCTACGAATTAAACACAAAAACAATAAATAAATAACAAATTGACCGTTCATAATAGAAAAAAAGAAAGGAAAAAAAGATTAACATAGTATTGAAGAGCTAAAACACAAAAATAAACAGTATTATCATTATAAACGCGTTCCTAATAAATAAGGCCCAAATTCAGAAGTAAAAGGAAGAATGTGCATAAAAAAAAACAGTGTAAAGAACGGGCAAAAAAGGTGTAAAAAGCCAATATACACAATAAATTAATAAGAAAAAATAAAACAAACAAATAAGATGATAAATGCATTGCGATCATGCCATAAAACATAGAAAGTAAAACCAATGAGTATAATAAAAAATAAATAAAACACAAATAAATCGCGCATAAACAATATTAAAGTTGTTATAGAGGAGTAACCGTGGAGTGACAGGAACAATTCGCTTGGCACCTGAAACAAAGATGATTTTAATCTAAATTAGCAACTCTAATAACAGGCCATCTCTCTACCCAGGACTTTACAAACTTTTTGAAGCATTCAAAATTCTCTCTGTTCAACATGAGATCGGCATTCCATGCCGGTCTTGTAATCCCTCTCAAACCATCCAACATTTCCTCTCGGGCATCCTATACAATAGCAGTAGTGGTGCTGATATTTTACGTAGACTCAATATTAAAAACGGTGAAATATAATAATAAGATGCCGCCATACACAACAAATAAAACATAAGTTCTATGAGACTGGTGTCATACAGACACCGCAGATTTGGTTCTGAGACCCAAAAAATTAAAACTGTTTTAAATATTACTATCACACTGGGTTTGTAAGAAGTAATTTAAAGTACAACTCAACAATCTGGGCTCCATTTTATAAGACTCATCAGCAAAAAATCGAAAGAGTACAACATTGGTTTCTAAGGTTTATTAATTTAAACTTGGAATACCAATCAAAGAACTTAATTATACATGTCTAATGGAATTACTAAACCTAAGCGATTTAACTTCACGACGCACAGTGAGTGACTTAGTTGCCTTTTCAATATATCAAATGGCTGCCTGGACGCCCTCGATTTAACGAGCTCAATAAATTTGCGTATACCTACCCGCAATACCCGTTTAAATGCTGTATATTTTGTTACCAAATCTGCCAATAATTACTTCGTAAACTCCCTAATTCAAAGGCTTCATACACTTAGAAACAAATATAGTTCAATTGATGTCTATCGTTTCCAATCGGTTTCCAAATTTAAAACCAATATATTAGAACTCTTTTAATAAAACTATAAACATCTAGCTATTGAACCTCTTATCGAATTTTTTCCTCAAGATTGACACAATTTTAGGTGTAGTCTTCTTGCAATTACTACAACTGCATTATTTTTCATATGTAATTACTGTAATCATTTGGTAACAATGTTTTTTTTATTTATTTATCAATTTACGAACTGGCTGACTTATGGAGCCCGCTAGTTCGTGAAAAGATAATTAAATGAATAAATAAATATATACACTAGCTTTTATGTGTCGCATACATATTATGTTAATACAACTACAACCTAGTATTACTAAACTTAACATTTTTATAAATAATTTTCATCTTTATACCTTAGAAGTAGGCGTATTCTTATTTTCTTACAACAGGCTTATACCTACAAACTATCAGGTTTCCATTTGCTTTTTGCTTGCTTTTATATATCAAATGGTGAAGGTTATATTTTTGCTTTTACTATTCTATACTTATAATCTTCACAATATTTTTTTATATAAACTAGTTAAAATATGTATGTAAAATGGCAGACCGATCGTCCTCGATTTAACAGGCCACGATAACCAGTCAAACGCTCTAATTTTGTTAACAATAGATATTCTTATTTTTGTTCAAGAGGTTTATACCTACAAATAATTGTTGTATGCATTTACTATTTACTTGCTGTTATAATATGTCAAATGGATATGGTTATATGTATTTTACTGTTACTATTGTGAACTTACAATCTACAGAATATTTTTCTTAAGAACTCTTTATGTAAAAGCCCAATAGGCGTATAAATAAAATAAAATTAAAAAAAATTACATAAAATTATATTAAGCATTGCACATATCATTAAAATTTTGTAGACTCCTACAAAGCCAGCAGAGGATAATATATTGGTTGACGTCATTTTACGTGGCATAATATAGTGACCAGTGTGTGGATGATATGGGGAAACTTTTTTCAGGTAATACAAAACCGACATTTTATTTTTCAAATTTTCTTCCACTCTGGTTCTCAAACATAAACTCTCACTAACAAAGGCAGTACAAAGAGCTTTTCTTTGGGAGACATAAAAACTAACAAAAGGATTAAACATGGCGAAAAATTCTATCCACATCAATATACATTCTCAGGGGTATCGGGTATCGACCAAAGTGTAAACAATTGTGAGGAGTCCAGCGGGACTCTCTTCACCCACCATCTTGCACCACAGTAGGAGTGATGAATTCCTCCTGTTCATTACTTCTGGACACAATGACCCCCAGATTCCTACCCACCCCTCATACTTTTTCCTTTCCAGATCTTCCTCTCCTTCCTTTCCTAAAAAAAACCCTCTACACAGCATCCATGAGCCTTTCGGAACCGGTGCATAATCGGAAAACACGCCAAATGCGTGCCCAACATGTACACGATAGAAATTTGTAACACGAGAACGGGTCGATCTACGAATCGTTCTTAAGTTCAACAGCTCGGCTGTGGAACAATTTACCGGCAAATGTGTTTCCTTATACAAAACCCATATTCACTCCTTCCTCCCCTCAAAAAGGGGCATAATGGCCTATGTCATCTCCAGAGATTATATAGGCCTTAAAGAAAATTATTTTAACTAATGTTAAAAAATCCCCAAAGATGATATAGGTTGTGAGGGAAACTATTTTCCTCATAGCCTCCTGCGTGGTAACTTTTGAAATATAATGAGATCTGAATTATAATCAACATTTTTCTCATTGAAGCAAAGTTTTAATAATTTTGTCAAAAAATGTTTATAGTTATTAAAAGAAATAAAAACTCTTAATGCAATAAATATCAATTTCATTCTGAATTTGATATTGAACCGCAAAACGCTCTCGTTTATATAATCAAAATGTTTTGCAAACTTCCTTTCAAAATATTAAAATTGCATGCCGCGTTGAGAAACAATGTATTAAAGGATACAACACACAAAATGGCATTGAACGAGATACAGAATAAAATAGACTGATTCATTTAAAAAAAACTAATGCTATGTGTTCAATTTTGCAGGCTACCGACATCTGTAGTCTAGAAATTTGAAGTTACTACGTTTAACCAAAATGGTGTGAGTCCTTGCTTAGAAAATAGTGTCAATTTGGTCGGTATAGCAGGTTTCATTTTTACTCCTAGACATCACAATGACAAGTGTTTTATTTACATGTAGTGGGTTTTGAAGTCTTTAAAAAGGCTCGCATTATGTGTTTTTTCGTTCTTTTCTCAACAATAACTCGATAATAAACAAGCTCATAAGTCAGAGCGATCGTAGCAGTGTTATTCGCACAGTTTCTTTATAAATATTGTACCTGTTTCAACAGTTTGAAATAAATGTAAAGTGGTATCAAGAAAACCAGTTTTTATTCAAAAAGGATCATCCCCAATTTTTAACATTTGATCCTTCAACCGGATTACGATCAGGAGATTGTATGTAAAAAAAAAACAAAGAACCAGCAGCCAAAAGGATACAAAATTGATTGAAACTGGAAATCATTAAGGAAAGTGGACCACATCGCAAATCTGAGATAAGTATTCAGTGCTTTCCTTCCTATCATCCATTTTATGTTTATTCAGGTCTCATGTAATTTAAACGAGATTAATCTTAAATAGAGTCAATATTATAAATAAAATCACTACCCACTTGAAAATAAGAATATAATATTATTGAATAGTGTTCTCAAATAGTATTGTCAAGATTGTCGTGGTATTCTTTCAAACGGGTGTTTGCTAAAATAAAATAATTGTCAACCGATATTAACAAAATATAATTAAAAATGGAAAATATGAAGTCATTAATAAACAAACGCGGCGTAATCAAAGGAAAACTAACCCGATTCGCGGATTCCTTAAATGCATTGTCGGTAAATGAAATTAAATTAAGATATGAGCGGGTGAAATCATTGTTAGATGAATTCGAAGCAGTTCAACAGAAAATTGAAATGTTACCGGATTCAGACGAAATTGAAAATTATAGTCAACGAGAAGCTTTCGAAAACCAATATTTCTCAGTGTTGGCAACGGCCAAAGGTGCGATCGAATCCGTCGATCAAAGTAAGGTGGAAATTAAACTACCCAACCTCCAATTACGGGAATTTCATGGCGATCAGAAAAATTGGGTTAATTTCGTCGAAACCTTCAAGACTTTAGTCCATAACAATAGAAATTTAAGCAACGTACAAAAATTCTTTTATTTGCAATCAACTTTAAAGGGAAACGCATTAAAGATAATTGCTAATCTAGAAATTTCTGAATTAAATTACATTTCCGCTTGGGAATTATTAAATGAACGTTATGCAAATTTAAGAACTACCGTTCATAAACACATCCAAGCTCTATTTTCATTAAAAGACATGAAACAAGAAGAGCCTGTAGCATTGAGGTATCTAATTGATGAAACAAACGTTAGTTTAAAGGCATTACAAAATATCGGGGTCAAGGTAGATCAATGGGATCCATTGGTTATTTATATAATATCAAATAAATTAGACGCAGCTACCCGAAAAAATTGGGAACAATATATATTACAAGACGAATTACCGACGTTAAAGGAATTCTTAAAATGTTTATCTGCTAGAGCCCAAGTATTGGAACTGATGAACGCTTCTGAGAAAAAATTTTCTAGCTTACATAAAACACAACTAGGCAACAATAATTGCAAAAAAGATTCATCAGTATTTTTAGCAGTAAAGGCTAACAACTGCATTTATTGTAACGAGAAAGGTCACCATATTTATTATTGTAAAAAATTTCTAAAATTAAAATTACATGAGAGGATTGATGCTACGAAATCAATCCAAGCTTGTTTTAAATGTTTAAAGGTGGGTCACCAGGCACAGAGTTGCAAGGCAACCTTTTCTTGCAGGCGTTGTGGCAAAGATAATCACAACACCTTACTACACAATGAGGTACCTCTGCGGGAGGCCTCCAATATGGATGCTGATAACGAGGTTTCAGTATCGAATTTTTCTGCATCGGATAAAGCAGAAAAAATAATATTATTGTCAACTGCCAACATAGGAGTTGTGGGTAGTAACAATAAAATTTTTAAAGCCCGCATTCTGATTGATTCAGGGGCCCAGTCAAATTTTATGAGAGCAGAATTTGCTAATAAATTAAATTTACCATGTGAATTGATAAACAAACCCGTTTCTGGGATCCATAATAACATCACTCACATAAAAAAGAGAATTTCAGTGGAGATGAATTCGCTTCATACTGATTATAAAAGTGAAATATCATGTCTGATTTTACAGGAGATTACAACAAATTTACCACAAGTGACAATGGCGAAAAAAGACTTCAAGTTACCACGAGGATTGGAGCTAGCTGACCCGAACTTCAATATAGCTGCACCCATCGACATCCTGTTGGGCGCGGAGAGCTTTTGGGAAATCCTAACCAACGATAGATTGAAACTCGAATCGGGACCAACACTTCAACGTACGCAACTGGGATGGATCATATCAGGACCAATCCACATGTACCCAAAGCAAAGGCCTGTATCAGATTGTTGTAATTTATCTATAAATAAAATAAGTCACCAAATAGAAAAATTTTGGAAATTGGAGGAGATTAATCCCACTAAGATTCTAAATCATGAAGAAAAGGCTTGTGAAGCCAGTTTTGCTAGTACTCATACTAGACAAGACGACGGTAGATACGTAGTAAGTTTACCGCGTCGAGCATGCATTGATCAGCTGGGAAGTTCATTGCTCACTGCTGAAAAAAGATTTAAAAATATAGAAAGAAAATTTGTGTCAAATCCCGAATTGAAGACACAATATATACAATTCATGCGTGAATATGAGGAATTAGGTCATATGGAGGTGTGTGACCAGTCAAAGGGGGATCGTGAATCCTATTTTTTACCTCATCACGCTGTAATAAAAGAATCAAGCACTACTACTAAAGTGAGGGTCGTTTTTGACGGCTCCGCCAAAACTTCAAATGGAATTTCTCTCAATGACGCCTTGATGACAGGACCTGTTATACAAAAGGACTTATACACCCAACTATTGCATTTCAGGAAACATCAAGTAGTACTGACGGCTGACATCGAGAAGATGTACCGCCAGATTAATGTGTGTGAAGCGGACCGTGACCTGCAGAAGATAGTGTGGCGCGAGTCGCCGCAGGAGGTGCTCAAGCATTACCGTCTGAAGACAGTCACATATGGTCTGGGGCCTTCCTCTTTCTTAGCCACTAGAAGTCTACGGCAAATTGGTATGGATAACAATATAAATTTTCCTAGAGCTAGTCAGGTCATAGAAAATGACTTCTATATGGATGACTTGTTAACCGGAGGAGATGACATGGAATCCTGTAGAGAGTTAAAAGAGCAATTAATCAACATCTTTTTGTCTGCGGGGATGACCTTGAGGAAATGGAGGTCCTACCTTCAAGAATTAATTCAACTAAATGTGTTGAAAATACCAAGAAAAATTATTTGCAGGCAATCTACATATCTACAACTACACGGTTTTTGCGACTCATCTGAGAAAGCTTACGGAGCCTGCGTTTACATGGTGTCAGTGGACCATGTCGGTAAGCGGCATTCACATTTAATAACGTCCAAATCAAGAGTGGCGCCATTGAAGTGTATTTCCCTGCCCAAGTTAGAGCTTTGTAGTGCTGTGCTACTGGCGAAATTAATAAAAAATATAAAACAAGCGCTAAATATAGTGGAGATCGACACACATTATTGGTGTGACTCCATGATAACGTTGTGCTGGCTGAAAGGTCAACCTACGAGATGGGCTACTTTCGTTGCAAACCGAGTAGCTGAAATACAAGAACTTAGTGATCCAGATCTATGGAGACATGTATCATCAGCCGACAATGCAGCAGATATACTTTCAAGAGGAACCACTACAGATAAATTGATAAATTCTGCAATATGGTGGAATGGACCAAGTTGGTTGACCGAGGGAGTCAACGCTTGGCCTATATCAAATATTTCGTGTTCAAACCCTCCTGAACTCAAAGGCAAAAATATTCTATTATCCACAGATATTCAAGAATGGGAGATATTTGAAAAATTCTCATCATTTATTAAATTGAAAAGAGTTACTGCGTATGTATTGCGATTTGTCAATAACTGCAGAAGTGTTAAGGGTAAAATTTCAGACAATTTAAGTGTGGCTGAATTGGAATCAGGCTTGAAATGTCTATTGAGATCAGCTCAAATACACGCCTTTCAAAAGGAATTGAAAGAATTAAAAAACCATGGCATCGTCAACAAGAAAAGTAATTTAAAATCTCTTAATCCCTTCTTACATGATGGTCTAATATATGTAGGCGGTAGGTTGAATTTGGCTACACATTTATCTTACCAACAAAAACACCCAGTTATCTTGCCGGCTAAACATAAGCTAACTGAATTGATAATACGTCACTACCATTATGTAAACCTACACGCAGGACCTCAAGCTTTGTTAGCTGAAATACGATTAAAATTTTGGCCCATCTTTGGTAAAAATACTATTAAAAAGATATTACATAAATGTGTTGTATGTTTTAGATGTCGTCCCCGAACCGGTCATCAAATCATGGGAAATTTGCCACCCGAAAGAATTACGCCGAGTCGTCCTTTCGCTATCACCGGAATAGATTACGCCGGACCAATTCTGATTAAAAGTGGGACGCTGAGGAAGGCTTCCCTCGCAAAATCGTATTTATGTATCTTTATTTGCTTCTCAACCAAGGCCGTTCACTTGGAATTAGTTTCGGATTTATCTAGCAATGCTTTTTTGAACAGTTTAAAAAGGTTTATATCCCGTAGGGGACAACCTGAAAAGATCTTTTCCGACAATGCTAGTAATTTTAAAGGAGCTAGCAGCAGACTCAAAGAGCTGTACACCAGCTTGAGGGAAAACAACGACAATATTCAAAATTATTTAGTGAACAGAGGTATTGAGTGGAAGTTCATAACCCCTCGAGCCCCTAATCAGGGAGGTTTGTGGGAAGCAGCAGTAAAATCAGCAAAACTCCATTTATATAGAATCACTAACAATTCTTCATTAACATTTGAACTCTTATATACCTTAATTTGTCAGATTGAGGCCTGTTTGAACTCCCGTCCATTAACTTCCTTATCCGACGACATCCATGATTACCAACCTCTTACCCCAAACCATTTCCTTATAGGCACTGAATCCTGTATCATTCCTGAGAGAGACGTCCGGGCGATACCGGACAACAGACTAACTCAATATCAGAGGATCAGTTCGCTAATTCAATCTTTTTGGTCTAGATGGAAGCAAGATTACCTGATGGAACTACAAAAGAGAACTAAATGGCAGACCAGCACTCAACGGGCACTGCAAAAAGACGATCTGGTGATTTTAAAGGAAGATCATTTACCTCCACCTTTATGGAAAATGGCCCGAATTCTGCATACACACCCTGGAGCGGATGGAGTAGTACGAGTTGTTACACTAAAAACACCTCAAGGAGTCTTTGTGAGACCCATCACAAAGATATGTCTGATGCCCCTGGATTCAGACACTAAACCTGTAATTGACGTCCCGGACCTTACCAAGGATTGATTATGTACATTACACTATGATGCTTATCTTCTCGACTCCACCTTGGATGGATCAAGCAGAAGACCTGAGAAGAAAGAAAAAAAAAAAAGGAACAATAATTGTGTTGTGTTCAGTGTGAACTATATTATTTGTGTTATTGAACTATTTAAATATGTAAAAATTAGTATGCAGACGTGTGTAATTTAGTCAGTTTTGAATTTTTTTTGGTTATTTAATAGGATTAATAATTTTCTAGTTATCTTTAGTTTATTAATAGAGTAATTCAACAGCATTTATACAGTTAAATTTATAAGTTTACCAGCAGGGCATAAAAAAAAGGGGGTTTTATTTTGTTAATTTCTGCTATTTTGAATTATTTTGTTAGTATTTTTGTGGTATATTTAGATTAAGAATTTTTAGTTTATTCTGTTTGGTTTATAGTTTATTTTTAAATAGATTATCATTCAAAAATTTAGTGCAATTTTTGAATCCCGCCCCCTGGCAATATGTTCAATTTTGCAGGCTACCGACATCTGTAGTCTAGAAATTTGAAGTTACTACGTTTAACCAAAATGGTGTGAGTCCTTGCTTAGAAAATAGTGTCAATTTGGTCGGTATAGCAGGTTTCATTTTTACTCCTAGACATCACAATGACAAGTGTTTTATTTACATGTAGTGGGTTTTGAAGTCTTTAAAAAGGCTCGCATTATGTGTTTTTTCGTTCTTTTCTCAACAATAACTCGATAATAAACAAGCTCATAAGTCAGAGCGATCGTAGCAGTGTTATTCGCACAGTTTCTTTATAAATATTGTACCTGTTTCAACAGTTTGAAATAAATGTAAAGTGGTATCAAGAAAACCAGTTTTTATTCAAAAAGGATCATCCCCAATTTTTAACACTATGTAGGTAAATCAATAGCTAAAATAAACATTTTATATTTTTCCCGAAAAAATCACAGGTTGTTTAATATCTGACTAAAACATACATTATTATTAAAACCACAAAAGCTCTTAAGTTTGCATTACATTTTGTTGTAATCTAATAGTAAATAATTATTATGGTGTCGTGCTTTGCGTTTTGAATTTGGGCAAAGGTAATGTTGTGCACAAACGTTCAAACACAACCAACAGTTGTTAACAAAATTTAGCCCGCTACAGAGGCTGAATTATTTCCACATTCGGCATGGTTTAAAGAGTACGTGGTTCGGTGCCATTGAATGGTAAATTCTGACAAAAAACATTCACATTTGAAGCCAAAATTGGTCATACACAAGGTTTTATGACCGGTATTTTTTTGAGAACAATGTTGGTATGATTTTTACCAGATTTTTCGCCAGTTAACGGTATATTTTTCAAACACTGAACTTTTCGACCACATTGAAGAAGATAAAATATGAAACAGAACAATGCAACAACACAGAAAATAAAGGAAACATAACGATCTTAGCTGGGAATCGAACTCAAGATCTCTGTCTTACCGGGACAATGTCTCTATCCACTCGAGCATTGGGACCTAATCATCTCATAGGATCTCATAAAGATGACGGAAAATGATCAGGTCTCAACAGGTTAGTGGTTAACTGCGTTACTTCGGTAAAACGAAGATCCTGGGTTCGGTCCCTAGTTGCAACCGTACATTTTTTAAATTTTCTGCGTCTTGTTTCATTTAGATTTATTAGTATTACTTCTTCTTCTGTGATTGAATTAGATATTGATCATAATAAAATATTTATATAGCAGTCAAGTTACATGGCGCTGAAATCAAACAGAAATGTTCAGAGATTCCACCGTAGAATAGGTTATATGGACTGGACATTAGGGTGGAGTGACATTGCAAAAATCAAATCTCGGTATTGTAATAGCTGCCAAAAGATGCTTCATGTCATTTATATTCTCGTAAAAATACTTAAAAAAATCTAAACTTATGTCTTCATTCAACAACCTAGCGATTTCGTAACGTAAAAAACGTAAATTTAGCCTTTTTTTCCCAAAATCTGAGTACAGTCTCAAAAATATAAAATAATATCCATTACTTTCAATTGCATTTACCTTATTGAACATTACATGTTTTATAAAAAAAAAACACTGCATAAATTGCTGTTACTAGTGAGTTTGTGAGCGCTGTGGAGGTGGGGGGGATAATTTCGCTCCTATTGTTTCGTCGCAGAAACTAGATGCGACTTGCATCTAGTTTCGTTTCGGCTACCGCTGACCGTAGACGTGTTAGAATCCTTGTCCGATTAAATTTTAACACATATAATTGTTGTGAAAATGAATGCAAATTACACGAGTAGCAAAATTTTATGTCCAATATTCGGGGCACCAACTGAAATGAACTCTCAAGTGTTACCTACTGTCTCAGAAGTGATTAAACATTATTTGTTCTTACGATATGAGCGTTATCTTAACTCTACAAAAAAACCGTCATTATTCGAAATAAAAAAGTGTTATATTTGCAATTGTTGAAGGAATTTGGAAGCGCGCTTCTATTCCCATTGTTTCACACAATCGAGTGATGAAACTGATCCAAGATCATTATAACGAATGCTTATAATAAACTTTTCGATATTGCTTCATGCAAATGTAACAATCTGAATATGTGTTCCTGCGAAAAGACGCGCAAGGTACCCACCAAAGAACAAGCATTCCTTGAAGACCAAAGATCCTCGAGAAAAATGATGCTGGGAGCAATAGACACCGACACAACAAAAAAATTACATCGGAAAATGAGGATGCAAGCTCGTTTATCTGAACTTGCTTCGAAGGTCAGCTCATCTACAGCATCAGCGACAAAACCACGTCAACCCTTTTTTGATGAAAACCAATCATTTTCTTCACATTCTTCGCAACCTCCAGAAAATTCCCGTATGATGTTAAAACTCCCCACTTTGGCCAGAATCTGCGATCAGTATGGTTTGTCAGACAGGTCGGCATCAGCTGTTGCAAGTGCTACATTACAAGATTTTGGCATAGTAACCGAAGACGACTCTAAAATGGTGATTGATAGGAGCAAACTCAGACGAGCTAGACAAACGTGTCGCACTTCTTTAATAAAAACATGGCAGATGTCGTCGGAGTCAACAAAAATTCGAGGTCTATATTTCGATGGAAGGAAGGATAAAACACTGTCTCAGGAAAAAATAGGGGATAGATATCATTGGAGAACGATTTCAGAAGAACATTATTCCATTTTATCTGAGCCGGGGTCTCAATATGTTGGACATGTTACACCATCATCAGGAACTGGCAAAAACATTGCAAAGAGCATGTTACACCATTTAAAAGTGAACGGTTTTAATTTGAATGATTTATCAGCGATTGGATGTGATGGGACTGCTGTCAATACAGGCAAAAGAAATGGAACTATTAGATTCATGGAATTGGAATTAGGTCATCCGTTACAATGGTTTATCTGTCAGCTGCATGCAAACGAACTTCCCCTTCGCCACTTGTTTCAACACTTAGATGGTGCTACAACAGGACCTAAAGGGTTTTCAGGACCTATTGGAAAACTTCTTTCAAGCAGCTCTGAAAACACCGTTATAAATTATTCACCAATACACTTTGAGATGTACAAACTCAACGCAGAGGAATTGAAAAATTTGAGCACGGACCAAAAATACTTGTACGAAATATGTTTTGCAGTTACAACAGGTCACTGCCCACCAAATTTAGCAAACCGTCATCCAGGTAGTATTTGTCACTCACGCTGGTTGACGACAGCAAACTCAATACTTCGATTATATATAGGAACAACTAACCCTTCAGTGAACCTAAAAATTCTTGCTGAATATTTTGTTAAAGCATATGCTCCGACATGGTTTGAGATAAAGAGGCACCCGTCGTGTTAAGATGGGGCATTACATGACTATAATAAAACTCACCCGATATTTGAGCACCGATCTACGAGATATAATTAATCCAGTAATTCAAAGAAACGCATATTTTTGCCACCCGGAAAATCTGCTACTATTCATGATAATGGATGACAACCTTATTGTAAGAGAATAGGGTTTGAGACGAATATTAAAGGCGCGAGATAGATGTTGTTATGAAATGAACTTTCTTAAAATTAAAACATTCAACCCCGTAATATTTTCTTAAAATCAAGTACTTTGTATTTTTAAATTCTTTCATATGGTAACCCCTTGGGGGCGTTGACCATTATCGGGAGAGGCGGGGACAACGAGCGGTCCTCAGCTCGGTTGGAAGAGACACCGGTCTCTTTGGATTCCAGCGCTGTTTGCGAGAGGTTGTTACGTGCTCCACTTTGAATTCGAGACTTGCTTTGCTAAAACAGTGTTTGTCAATTAATTACTAGTACATTTCGATTCATTCTTTCTACAGTGTTTGTCAATTCATTACTAGTATATTTCGATTCATTTTTTCTACTGCCTGCTCCCTGGACGTCTACAAAACTACAAAAACTGCGGTATCGTTCCTTTATTTTTTTATTAATTTCTGTCTCTGCTTTCTGCCCACTAATTTAACATCATTCTTTTAACCGTCCACAAAGAGATTTAAGCTTTTCCTACGCGTAGATTCCTGTGCTGTAATTATATAGTCTTTTTGAAGGCATTTAAAGGCACCACAATAATAGTGTTTTATTTCCAAGATACCCTTTGTTCTACCCACTTCTAGAAGGCGTATGTTCTCTCTTAATACCAACGAACTGAAAACACGGTACCTGCTCGAGCTAGCCAGGTATTCTTGAAGATATAATACATTTCTATACGCGGTTCGATTCCGTAGAAACTCTTTATCTAACACGCGGTTCGATTCCGTGGAAACGCATTATCTAACAATGTCCGAGTCCATCTGTTGTTAGAGACTTTATTATTCCAACAATAAACTTTTCAGCAAGTAAATATTACGATATTATGCGAAGTTACACCGCCACCGATACTATCCGAAATCAGTAATGATGGCCTAGTCAAAATGATAAATAATTTCGGTGAAGAAAAGGACAGTATTGAATTTCCCAGATTTCCCTGCCACACTCAAGCAGTCGAGAGGTGCATCAAATTAGTTACCCAGGCATCGTTGTCTACAGTTGGGCCTGAAGCAAGAGATGGATTCATTCGGGCGACAATAAAATCTAGGCATATAATGCCCGAATTTCACACCAAATCTCATTTCAAAACACGATAAATATTATAAAACTTCGATAATGTTTAAAAAAATTCTCTTTATTAAAGTATTTTATTTAATAAAAAAACATGTTTCTCAAAAACACGAAAAAAACAATAAAAATCAATAATCTTCTTCAAAAAATCAAAAATAGACCCCGCCTTGAAACTATGGTAATTTTATTTTTATTTTCAGATGTGTTATGCACCTTATTAGCTATAAAACCCCTAATAAAATTGTATTTTTGCTATGAATATCGCTTGTTTATAATGCTTGGCAGAGTTTTCAGCGACTTTTTTCATACAATTTTTTTCTAAATATAAATGTGCTGGTTGTTGAATAAAGGAATGTTTCGATCGAGTTGATTTTTTTAGACGAAAGAGGTGTTATATAAAGGCAACTTTTTTTTGCTATTACAGTACTGGCATCTTTAAAAAAAAAAGTCCCATACAACGTCACTCCACCCTACTGGACATGTCCGTGTATTCCTCTGATAACCAGTTACCTACCCCCACAGCCCATATAGAAATATAGAGGTTCTATTTTGTAAATACGTGGCAGCTTTATACCGCGCTGAGCTGCGCCTGTATCCTCGGCTCACGTACGTTACGGCTCTGACAAACTGTAGCTGGCTGGTTCATCCCTAATTATTATTTAGAGGCTTAATAGACAGCCGCATGCAGGGTTTCATGAACCGTCATTTGATTTTATGAAATAAGCTATTGATTCAGTCGAAAATAAACTCTGCTGTTGTAATTGTGCGGTATCTATATTTCGTGTTGGTAGCTTGATATGGATAACTTTGCAGGCGGCCAGTAGAGTAAAACCTGCAGCACGACGCCCTACGGATTTTTTTTCCGTGGGGTTTCATGTAAGCTTTGAAGATGATCTTAAAGACCCATGATTTAAGAGGGAGGGAACACTTGGGCAGGCAAACCGTTCCACAGCCGAGCTGTTGAACTCAAGAACGAGTTGTAGAAACGACCCGTTCTTAAATTTTATATTTTATTTTTATTTATTTATTTATTCCTTTAGATTTACACACAGTACAATATGATACAAGATATAATTAAAATATTTTTATTGATTATAGATTATTGTACCTTATCAGGTTGAAATTATTGGTTCCTTGGTAGGCAAATTGCCCGTTCCAAGGAACCAAAAATATGTGAAAGTAAGTGTGTGATTTGTCTATAATATATCTCATTAATTTTTTAATTTTTTATGTTTAATCGTTACAATCTTATGATAGAGTCGAACTTGAGCTGTTGTGTATGAGCAATAATTAGAATAGTGGAAGATATATATAGTGTGTGATTAGTCTATGTCTATACTATGTCTATTTATTATGTGACGTTTTTTAACATTTTTTCAGATTCTCCTCTACTCAGTCCAATCAACCATTTAGTTATTATTTGGCCTATGTAGGAAATATTACAAGTTTTTATGTTTAATTCAGGGGGGATTCTGTTGTACAGTTTAGGTCCCAAGTATGTGTGTGTCTTTTGATACTTTGCCGTATTTCTCGTTGGGATCATAAGATCATTTCTCGTGTGGCTTCTTGTGATATGTTTATGGTCAATTTTATTAATATTGTCAAGATTTTTATGCACATGGATAGTAACCGTTTTTATTTAGTTTTGACGAACATCAAGTACGTTAAATTGTTTAAAGAGCTCATCGCCAGAGAACCTATATGGTTTGCGCATTATGACTTTAATTATATGACGAATGTGTTTCAGCTCTCAAAATATTTGAAGTTTGGTTACTTTTATTATACATGTAGTAAATGTAGTAAAGGTCGGGTACCTCAAATATAATATTTGTTTGGCGGCGACGTCACCAAAAGCATAATAACCAAATTTTCTACATCAGTCTGCACTACGTATACGGAACCGTTAAAAAAAATCTATTTCGAAAAGAATTAAAAAAATAATTGATTACGAGTAGGTACTTATTATCCATATTTACTTAATTTTAAATGTAAAACTGCACAAGAGTCCCAACTGACCCAAACCATCAGGAGCCATTGAGACTGGCATTCCTAGTAGGAGTATGTTGTGAGGCTGAAGGTGAAGAGGCTGAAGAAAGCTGAGTAGGTAGGGGAAGGAGATGAGGAAAAAGAAAGGTGGGGGTTCCTTGCTATTAGATCTGGTCACCAAACACGGCAAAATCCATTTCAAGATCACGAAGGCCGTCTATTAATATTATGTTCTATGAGAACATTACCCCTAGACCACAAAGGCCGTCTATTACTATTATGTTCTATGAGAACATTACCCCTAGACCACAAAGGCCGTCTATTACTATTATGTTCTATGAGAACATTACCCTTAGACCTCAAAGGCCGTCTATTACTATTATGTTCTATGAGAACATTACCCCTAGACCACAAAGGCCGTCTATTACTATTATGTTCTATGAGAGCATTACCCCTAGACCACAAAGGCCGTCTATTTCTATTATGTTTACTTTTAATAACTTTTTTTCATCTGCCTTAGTAATTTGGGATTATTTATTTAAAAATACTTATAATCTGCTTAATTTTGTTGTTATTATTTATGAACTATCATTTACTTATTTTATATAATAATTTTGTAGTTTCTTATTTTTAATATTATAATTAAGTTTATATGAATTTTAATGTAGAATAATAATTTATTTTATTTGTTAACCTGACACTTCGACTCAGAAATGCCGTATTGAGAATAACGGCTTGAGATTTTACTATATTAAACCATTTTTAAATAAATATGTATGAATGTGCAAGAAGCAATGAGGGTACATATGCCAAAAACAGAATTTTATCGCACTGTATCTCCTCTACCTACCCCTGCGAGGAAACGGCGTGATGTTTTGGTTAGTTAGTATAAATTACAGATCACTAAAGGTTTGAGAGGCCAAGAGGCTTTTATTTGGTTACCATAAACCTAAGCCATTGAACTTAACCTAAGCTATTCAAAACGGTTCAGGATATTTTGTAAGTGCTTAGCCTAAATTAATAGCTAATAAGCGTGGAGAAAAGGACGATTGAATGAATGTTTGAATAGTTTTCCTTATTACGTAGAGCGTATGGATGGAGAAAGGAGTTTCAAGATAGTATATGTGTGATGTTTGGTAAAAAGTTGGGTATTCAAGCAATAGATTAAGCACTAGTCAGAAAGCTTACTCCAGAGTCCGACAGATGTCGCTAGAGTGTAGCAATTGCCTGTGGGGTATCCTTGTCAGACTTCAAGCTTCTAGAAACAGAAAATTATCAACCCTCGGGTAATGAACAGTGTAGATAAATTCAGACCTATTTATTGTAACGTAAATACACGCAATTATTGTAAAAAACCTTTTATTTTATCAAGAGTTCCCAACACACTGAATCTGCAAGTAAAGGCCGAGATATAACAATATGAAAGACCAAAGACAAGTCTCCGAAAGACAAGATACGATTAGATGAATCAAGAAGTACTCGATTGGAGTGGTTTTTTTTTCATGAGGTAACTGCATTAGCGTCCTAACTTCCGGGAAACAGTAAAATTAAGCATCCCCGTTTAAAAAAATGTGTAAGGAGGGATAAAAAAGGAAAATCTAATAAATATGTACAAAAGATCCATCATTATATTTAATAAAATTAATTGTATTCTATTCCAAAAATCTTAATATTAGAGAAACCAGCAGAAAAAATGTTAATGTTTGGGTCACTGTTTCTGTTGGTTACTGTTTTGGCAATTTCATCTAATAACTATTTAACACTCCCGTACCGGACGGGGGGAACACACTTACACTAACGAGAGTTTTATGCTATATCTAAGTTGTTTTTTACACCACATACTCTGTAATTTAGTTAATCCTAAAAAAACTATTTGGTTATCGATCTGCATTTAAAAAATATATATTTTATTTCTAGTTTCTTAGATATTAAATAATTTGTACAATATTCCGGCAAAATTCCTGTCCCCTGCCCCGCACCTCAGCTTCGTAGCATCGGCTAAAATTCCCCCGTCCCCATCCCCACTATCCGCTCACCACCGAGAACGATCCAGCGAGCTACGAACTGGACCGTAAAAGTTGCATTTTATGGAAAGGGTTAACTCCCGGTCGCGTACACTGCACTACTGGTATTTCCTTTTGCGATGCTAAAATGTTCACTTGCCGGACAAAGATCGGCCTGTCTAGCTTGCATCCGGTAAATGTTTCATGTTTAGAGACAACATTAAAATTATATCTGTCTCTGTTTCTCACATGGAAAAGAAATCGGTCAGAAAGAGACACATATTTTGTATACATTTTTAAGTAATTTGAAGGAACTTGAATAAAAACAGAGTACTATATGGTTTAAAAGTCTATCGCAAATGTCTGTTAAATTTTATATTGGGTTATAGTTGCTAATTCTCTTAATTTTCGTGGTAAATAATTCTCTGCAAAACCGGACTAGTTTCGCCCTGCTATGGGCATCTTCAGACTGGTAAGTAGTTCATTCACACCTACTTATGAAATGGTGTTTATTAATTAATATCTATTTCAGGATTGTAAAATATTTATTCTGTACTTTTAATATTAGAATTTATGTAATCAGTCGGCATGTATTTATTGCAGTTTCTTACGGCATATTTACCAACGTTTTAAATTAGATCATAAAATTCTATGGTTTTAATTAATTTGTGTGAAAGCCGCACAAGAGCCCCAACAGTCCTATCCAGTGGAACTATGGCATCCCCAATTGGGGTATTTTGTGAGGCTGAAGATAGTGGGGATGGCGAGGGGGAGGATATGGGTAAGACAAAGGTGGAAGTACATGCATATTCACATCTAGTTACCATATAGGCTTAAGTCATTTCAAGCAACGTTTGGATTCTACATGGTGGTCTTTCACTAGGGCGATACTGAAAGCATCTACCGCCCTGCAACTTGATATTATATATTTTTTTCTTTCATAAATATTACAGCATCCGTTGTCGAAGGGTAAGGCTCTAGACTAGTAAACCGGAGGTCGCGGGTTCAGATCCCGGTGTGCGCAAGTAAATTTTAATCTTTGTGATATTTCACAATTTACTGACTAGAATTCATTTAGGTTGTTGCTTGAAATAACTTTGACCTTGTTTGGTGACCAGTACTGAATAGCCAGCTATTTCCCCAACTTCCTCTTCTCCATCTTCTTCCCCTCCCCACTACCTTTAGCCTTACAAAATACCAGTACCGGCTCGTGACTTTTGGGTCTACTATTAATTGTAATATTCACTCTTTCAAATTTTATTTGATTGATTTGTGTTATTTCACAATTAATTAATTAAAATAATATATAGTCTATTTGCGGCACGTTCCAGAGTGGAAGATACTATCAGTATAGCCCTGGGTAAGACCACCATTCAGAATTGAAACGTTGCTCCAAATGGCTTTAGCCGTGTTTAGTGACTAGATCTGAATAGCCAGATACTTCCCCGCCTTCCTCTTTCCCTTCCCCACTTACCTTCAACCTCACAACATCCCCCAATTGGAGATGCCATATTCTCACTGGCTCCAGACGGGAGCAGTTGGGACTCTTGTGAGGTATTCACTATAAAAAAAATAAAATAAAACTCTAGTACACCTAAAAGTTCCGAGCCGCCACTCCAACATACCCCATTTGGGAATGCCATAGTCTCACTGGTTCCAGAGGATTGGATAGGAGCAGTTGGGACTGTTGTGGTGTTTTATATAGAAAAATCAAAAACAGAAATATCTGAGGTTATAGTAAAATATAATTTACTCCACGTTTAAGTTCTAAAAATACCTTTTTTTTCACTATATTCGAAAAATTCGTTGTATTTCGAACCCCTCGACATACAAACGAACCCATTATTTATGGTAAGGCAAACACTACGATTTGACCCTAAATGTAAATATACTACATAATATCATAAATTAGGAATTATAACCTTCACTAACATCTAAATATTCCATAATATTCGAAATAACATCCGTACCTAGTTTAGTAGTGGTAGGTTTTTAAAACTTAAAAATATGTATTTATAAATAGATCCATCATTTACGGACCACCCTGTGCAACAAACTAGCTACGCTGTAATCGCCAATCGCCAGTCGACATTCAGAATCGAGGAGTTATGCTCGTTATCGGCCCGCCTTCCCTGTTTTGTATGGAAAAAGGCGCATTATTATCTAAATTCATTAGAATATTAACTACGACTTTATTTATGAAAATATTTTGATAATGACTTCTGAAACACTTCGAATATACTCCCCCCTAATTATTACTAAAACAAATTACACAATATTATGCCATTAACATCCTTTAATAAGCAAAACAAATTGGGGTCTCTAGTGACCCCCCTTCGGATCTTATGTGATTTTTTTTCTCTCCGGGACGAAAAGGTTAATAGATTCTACGCTGCGCTAGAACATCTGTTCTACCATCTTAAATGAATCATGGTAACAATTACGTCCATAGTTTTTAGCCATAGAATTCCAAGAGAAAATAGCTTTCAATTTAGTCCTGTATTATATTAACACTATGTATTGCATAAAGTCTGACTAAGAAGCAAACTCTATTCCTTTCCAAATTAATCCGTATATTATTTTGCATATTCTGCATAAATCCGCACAAGTATATATACCCCAGTATTTCTTCCACCATAGTTTTTTTCCATCTATTTTTTTTGGTGCGGACTCTATACGCCATTAGCATTCTCCAGCTAACATTTTGTAATGGCGTACAATGCTATCATTGCTTTAATTAAGCCCAGATATTGTACTCTGCGACGAGGTAAAATCATAATATGTACAAACAAACTTCTGTTTAGTTAAATTCTGTACAACTTTTTATATCCCATATCGAGTACGTATTGAGCCCGCGACCTTTGGCCCAGAGCTAAGGAGCTTATCACTCCGCCGCGGAGCACAAAGTCGGAGATCTGTTCCAAAATAGGACTTTTTTTTCGTTTTTGCATCGCAAGCCACTCTCTTTTCCTCTGAGACCTGGACTGGTTTTAAAACAATGTTTATTTCTAGAATTTTTCTTCAACATTTTTTAAAAATATATGAGAATTTGTACATCCAAAAGGTATGGAGCGGTATATTTTCTATATGTTTTTATGTTGCTATGAAAGTACAATCTACTGGTTTTATATCTCAACTTCGTTTGTAAATTGTATTTTTGGATAATACTCAATTAAATATTAACTTAAATTACTACGTACCTAAATTATTATTCATACGCCAACGAATATGAACTAATTCAACATATGAAGTACACCAAAACAATTTTTCATGCTGAAATTATTATTTCTGATAATTTTCGGTCATTACCATCTTTGAATTTAATTGTCAGCCATTTAATGTAAGTAAAGAACTATCGTTTATTTATTCCACTAGTATTAAAAGATGTATCAATTTATGCACCCAAAGTTAAAGCCCCACGGTTGTGTAAAATAAAAAATAAATAAATAAATTTGCCTTAAAACGCAGACAAGCTTTAAATTTGCAATAGTGAATAGAAAATAGACGAAACATCAATTCAACAAAATCTCAATTTTTTATCACTGTTTTGTTATTATTTCTAGAAAATTACACAGTAGACGATAATAGTTATATTCTAATAATGAGGAAATTTAGTTCATTTATTTTATTTTATTTTTTATCAGTAATCCTAAATCTAACCATACCTAAATAACTCTATTTGTTTAATCTTGTTATGGTTAAAATGAATTAAAATTAATGTTCAAAGTTTTAACTTTTGGGTCTTCCAAAAACGCAACGAAACTATGGACGTGACCCGTCACGTCACCGATGACCAGTCTCAAAAAGCCTAAGTTTTTTTTTCAACCTGTGCTGTAATTTATATGGGAGCCGAGATGTTTTTTTATTCTTAAGATTGATTCGAAGAACTCTAGGTAAAATGTTAGCATTTCGTCACTAATTTTATCGTATTGAGTCAAAGTACAAACATACATCCTGACCACAAACGATAAAAAATTTACCGGTGTAAACCTGCATTACAAAATTTTAATCGATTCAAATGTTAATGAGGACCAGAATTATCAACGCGTATATTTTAAAATACCCATAATAGTTAAAGAGATATTCAAATTCCCCATAAAATCCGCCCATCTTTCTTTCTGAACGAAATAAGCATTATTTTTTTATTATAGAGTCGTTTTCGGATTTTCTCTTTCCATTGGGCTTTAAAAATAGACTTTATTTGAAATAAATAGTGCGCTCAAAATTATTGTAAATTTTATTTTTTGATATGATTGGATAGTGAAGAAATGCTCAAAATCCCCAGATATTTCCCACAAAAAGGTACTCCCCGCAATAGCCCAATTCTTAAAAAAAATTACAAATTCGCCCGCAATGTGGGAAATTATCACGAATTGTGCACTGGATTTTGTAGATCGTAGATATATTACTCACGTAGACTATTTATAATCAATCAGTAGTTCAGTCATACCAATCATATGGTGTTTTATTCGTTTTTAAATGAAGATTTATAAATTTTACGTAATAATAAAATTATAATAAAACTTTTACATTCCGAATCAGCGTTTGTTGATCTGTATGAATATATGTTCTTTTTTAGTTGCAAATATTTCACTTTAGTAGATACCTTATTGTCATTAATTCTTCAAAAAAATACTTTAATAATCGGATAAAAAATTGTGAAACCGAATTCAAGAGGATTCCCAATGAAAGCCATTCGGGATTTTAAAAGGTTCTCAGTAGGTTCCAAGCAAACACCCTCACCTGTGTTGTATTTAGTGTTCAGCACCAGGTGAGATATATAGGTGAGGTAAAGTGTAGGTAGACTACCTGAAAAGCCTTTTTCCTCAATATTTTTCGAGGCAATTCTATTTGTCAACGTCTCAAACAGGGTTAGGGAACATTATTCTTTTCCCCTAGTTTCAATATAATATAGGTTTTCAATCCGGAATAAACAGAATCCGTTGTTTTGTTTGGCTAAAATAACACAAGGAAAATATTATTGATGCAACAATACAGCGAATAAAATTCAAACATTCACAGTTTTCTTAGTGGCTCCGAAAACATGAGATTTCAACCCACTTTTGGTGAAATATCGCTGGCTTTCGAATATATTTCACCATTTAAATAATATTTATTTGCTTGTAGGTTCTAGTTGTTGATAGCAGCAGAATCATTTATTGGTAAAGCAGTTGGACATTATATCTTTTTTTAGTTGTGAAAAATTATTTCGTATGCAAGCAATGTATTATAATAAATGTTTGTACGCTTTCGAAGCCACCGTTGAAATTGTGAAAATCACTTAGAAGAACTATGTTGCAATGTTTTTTCGAAACCAGATCGGAAAACATAGGATTTTTCTGAACTAGGTTGGTACCTTTTCCCTCAACTAATTCCTCTCCACTCATGGATTTTCCAAAAAAAGATGAATCCATCTGCTACTGGCTATTGGTTACTAGGGAAATATTTACCCATATTATATAAAGTGAGTAAGCGGGTTTATTTTATATTCAAATCTGATGTTGTTTTATTAAAGATGATACCTATTTTGCATATTTGACATAAGAAAATTACTGTCTACACGATATTTCGAAAAACATCTCCATTAAGCTTTTCTACCATCAAAGTAGAAAAATCTCCAGCAACGCTAGTTGCTTCAGTTTGTGCACGGTAAAAAAAGTTTTCCCACATTTTCTGTTTTTAACCAAAATAATATACAAAATGGATGTTTCTTTTTTTATCCTCTACAGACTCAAAAACTACTGAACGGATTTAGCAAAATTTTTTAAAAACTTTTTTCAAAGAGTGTTTAGAGAGTGGTTTGAGTCATAGAAGTCGGGGACGCCTGAAGAATACGTTTTATGATCAAGTGTAACGAAACATTGAAAATGTAAACTTTTTCAATTCTTTAGAATTATATTTGGTGCATCATAAAAATAAATTCACAAACTCGAAATTTTACTCCAACCCCAAGTACAAGTTAGCTGGTAAATGATAAATGTAAGCTCAGCGTCCGTGGTCGATGGATAAGGATAGCAAGCCGAAATATTCGTGTTATTTGACAATTTAATCATTTAAATAAAATTAGGTATATTTGTGGCACGTTCCGTGGAAGATACTTTCAGTATCGTCCTGATATGAAACCACCATTCAGAATTGAGACGTTGCTTTAAATCTATCTAGCTAGGTACTTTCCCACCATTCTCTTCACCATCTCCCTCCCCTCCCTACTACCTTCAGCCTCACAACATACCCCAATTGGGGATGCTATAGTCTAACTGGCTCCAGATGGGAAGCAGCTGGGACAGTACGGTAATCATAAAAAAACTGGAATTATGAATGTATTAGTAAGCGGGATGTTCATAATTACTATTTTATAGTTTTTATAATTTTATGTGGTCGAACATAGTTTTTATTCCGAGATTAAAAATAAATTTCTTCTTAATTGCAAATTAAAACGTGGCATTTATAAATATTATAAACATATTTCATATCCCGATGAAGAATCCTTTGATTTTGAAACATGTTTATAATTTTTACTAATGGTCTAACTTTTTCTCTTTGTTATTTTCATCAAATAATTAAATTATTATATTTAAATATAAAAGGAAAAAATACATCCCATTTTCAACATGTTTCCCAGAACTACTGCCTGGAATGGAGTCAAGGATTTTTTACCCAAACAAAGCACTATTCAGTGACGGTTTTATTTTTGGAAAAATATAAACCTATACGGACTTGGGTTCTGAAGTGACGGCTCTTGACTTTTGGTTATACTAAAGTGCTTATATTACAATACATGGCATTATTGATGTTGTTGTAGCTGAAAACGATATATATTTTTTTTTCGAAAATTCATTTTTTTGTGTGAAAATTTTCAGGAAATTCACGGCCAAACTGATTTATCCTGAAAATCTTCATACGAAAAATCTAATATTCGAAAAAAAAAAAGTTTTGTAATATAATCACTTTAGTATACCCAAAAGTCACGAGCCGCCAAATGATATTAATTTCAAAGGGGAATATGGATAAAGTGTTTCATCATATTAGTATTAATTGGTTTTTCTGATGAAAAGTACAACGTGTTAGCAAAATATTTTTATTAACTCAAAAAAAGCTTTCTTACATCATTTAGCAGCGATATAGCGTTTGAAAAAAATTGATAAAAATGAAGGACTCTTTTGGACGAAGTTTGATTATTAACTATGAACCGTATATAAGGCTAAAGTTGTTATTGTATCTCAATAAGCTAATTTTTATTAAATAAATAAAAAAATAACATTAATGTATGTTTAATCAAATTTTTTGTATTTAATCATATAGGTTTATAAAATGGCCATTCTTTTTTGAGATAAACTTTATTTTACAAATTATTTTTACCTTACAACTTTGAATACAGAACTCTCTATAAGAAAATTTACCTTTTTGCCTTTAAATAGTGAAAAGAAAGAATATAAATCAGCGATTGCAATTAACGTAACTATTATTTACCTCGAGTCGACCAAATGACGACTTGTCAATAGATATCTAAAACATAAATGAACTTATCCACTACACAATCGCCATGCGCACGAGCCTAGCAGCTATTAAGTTGACAAGTGACAGCTATACTATTGGTAGAAGCATTCAAAAGAGATAGGTACATTTAAATTTTATGTTCGTTATATTGACGAACGTTTGCTGTGAAAGGTTAATACTTACCTGAACACATTTTATGATTACGTGCGATATAATTACTATGGACATGTTGCCGGACAAAAGACCCAACTGCTCGCAACCATCCGGAGCCAGTGTGACTATGACATCCCTTATTGTGAGACTGGAGGTAGTGAGAAGGGGAAGGAGATGGTGAAAAGGAAGGTGAGGGAATACCTGACTATTCAGATCTGCTCACCAAACACGGCTAAGGACATTTCAAGCAACGTTTCAATTCTGAATGATGGTCTTATACAATGGAGATACTGAGAGTATCTTCAACTTAGATCGTGCCGCAAGTATATTTTTTATTATTTTATATGAATTAACTGTGAAATAACACAAATTAATCAAATTAAATTTACTTGCGCACGCTGGGATTTGAACCCATGATCTTCGGCTTGCTAGTCAAAAGCTTTACCCTTCAACAACACAGGTCATCGATAGCTAATGACTTAGAACAGTCCCCTGGTAAGTAGAAAGATTTTAAGTTCATATTATTCTGGTGGCGATAATAACCTTTTTTCTAGTGTGGTTTTTTTATGGGAGAACAGAAAAAAATATTTTAAAACCTGCTATTTTGAAGTAACACTAATTTGAAGTAAATTTTACATAAAATTATTTTTAGCTGAAAGCAAAAATTACAACAATCATTACAACTTTAAAAATAATACCTTTAAGGAACTATTTTATTCGGACTGTACCAAATCAAATCGAGGGTAAAATTCGGTTTATGGGAGTCACTCGAATAACCGAAATTGAACTTGATTTAGACTAATTTAGGGCTGGGGAATCCAAATCTGTAATGTTATAATTGATAAATATGTCATAATTATGTCATAATTGATAAATAAAACATGGTTTCTATGTATCGCGTACGAAATTTCAAAACCCTATAACTCAGTTAATAGTGCCGACCCCCACCTAATTCTTACAGATTCGGATTCCCCAGCTTAAATTAAATTTACTTGCGCACGCTGGGATTTGAACCCATGATCTTCGGGTTAGGGACAGACATATTGAATCGGTTAAAGGAAAGATAAACAAGTTGATTTACTTTTTCAAAAACGTGAGAAATATACTGAACATATTTGATATTAAGAATATATACCTCGCAATAGCACAATCTATAATGGAATACGGCATTATTGCCTGGGGCTATGCCAGTAAAAAATACATAGACACACTATTTAAAGCTCAGAAAACCTTAATAAAAGTAATACTTAAAGTACCAATATTAACACCCACTTCAACCATATTTAAACAATTCCCAGTGTTGAAGATTCAAAAACTATATTCAAAACAAATACTTACTTTCCTTTACAAGAACCTAAACACATTTAAAACTTCACAAACTTCTCGCAATACCAGAACAAGACATGCACACCAACTACTAATACCAAAAACCAACACATCCTTTGGACAAAAACACTACAGATTCCAGGCTATAAAACTATTCAATTCACTTCCAACACAATATAAAACATCTAATCTTACAGAATACAAAAAACACATATGGAACTGGCTACAATCCTGTTAATATTTAATTTTTTATATTTCACTTTTTTGGAATAACTATGGAAAAACTACTGTTATAACTATGGAAAAATCGATTTTATATTTTAATTTTTAATGTTTCTCTGTGTAACCAACTCCACTGTATTGTTTTAGAATTATATAACTTTACAATTGAAAAAGTCCTCCACAACACAGGTGAACTCCTAGCGTGGAGGACAATATACTATACCATTGTTTAACAAATATATCAAAGCATAAATAAAAAAATAAAAAAAAATAAAAAATTAGTCTAAATCAAGTTCAATTTCGGTTATTCGAGTGACTCCCATAAACCGAATTTTTTCCCAAATCGATCATATATTATATATGTTCCAAAACACGATATTAGAGGAATCCAAACTTTTACCAAGAAATACTGGACGTATATCATTATAAATACCTACACAACGTTTCTTTTAGGAAAAATTAAAGTATTGAGAATTTAGTAATTAACGTGATTAATTTTTGGGGTCATTATGCCGTGTTATCTAGTCAACGTTTTGGCCAGCCTTACAGTGTCCATCAGGACAGATCATCTGTAGAAAAATCTGCCCTGATGATGAATACTGTAATGCTGTCAGTAACTTGGCTATAGACAATTGGCATAGTGACTAAAAATTAATCACGATAAAATTTTGGCCGTGAAAATTAAAAACAACATTAATCAAATCATATGAAACTACTATATTCATGACGAGCTGATCATTGGATTCCAGCTAAAATTATCTGTTGAAATTGGTATATGACGTTTTCTTCAAAATCAATTCTTTGAAACTACAAACTCTTCGATTACGTTTTTTTCAAACGTGCAATTCTTCGATTTTTGCTGGCATCGTTCTACGCAGCCTTCGGATATCAACGAATATTTATGCCGAAGAATTGAGCAAAAAATGTATATTTTGAAAAAAAAAGTCATTCGAAGTATTAATTTCGGTGAATCGATTTCGATGAATTGATTTTCGAAGAATTTACCTTCAATAGATGAAATTATTTTTTACGTTAACTCCACGGCGGAGGCCCTGAAGAATATATTTCCATCAGGACCTATCCTATCTTTGAGGATATTTTGCAAATAATCTGCGCGCTGTCAACCTGACTGTTGTGATTTTAACGGTTGACGTCAGAAAAACTGATTATTCAACATGGAAACCATTATTTCCGGAAAAATGCCTAAAGGAAATCTTCCTACAAGTCTAAAAATGATTTCAATTTCCTGCCTTGTAGATACTCCCTCCCGGGTATATTTTAAAATTCATACCGGATATGAATTATGCACCCCTGACGTTGATACTAGAGTTGACTGGGATGGAAATTGAATTGATACAGCGTCATAGGTAGGTATTACCGTCGGCTTTCAGCACTTTGATCTCTCAACAAGGCGGTGAAATGCTGAGATAAGTGCCGAAATATCTTATGTGATAATAAATTATGCGAAAATCAATGAGATGATTATGTTTATTATATTATGAAATAGAATTTTTAATGGCCATTCGGATTGTATCAAGATTACTTCAAGATCAAGGTTACTATCAAGATACTTCTACTGAATGAAGTCTGCTGACAAGCGACTTTTTATCGTTATTCATTTAACACTAGCTATACCCCACCACGCGTTACTATGTCTCAGTCTGTCTGTGCAGATTGAGAGACAAAAGAGCGTGTTGCTTTTACGTCTAACGGATGGCTGTGTTTTACAAAAAACATATTCGCACCTGTCACAGGTGACATCTATATAATATAGGTGAAAACTTTATTACATAAAAACACACACAAATTTGAGTGCAACGTTGTGTCAAAATTTCAAAGCAATCGGTGAAGTTCTTTCGTAACTTCAACTCAACAACGTATTCCAATGAATTCCACAGTCATACCGCATCCAAACGGTTTGGGGTTGTTGGGACTGTGCGGTTATTCACGTAAAATAGTAGGTCAGTTACTCAATGGATTGTTTGGTAAAGGAGTTTCGATGTTCGAGATTTCGTACTTAAATTTAACACTTAGTTTTAATACAAAAATGGTTGAACTTCCATTATTGAACACTTGAGGCATCGTTGGCTGCAGTACTGTATTGGTTTTTCTATCAAATATCTCCCAGACAGCACAGATCGCACAAGAACAGTGAAATAAACTGTAGCAAAATGAAACAAAGCATTGCTGAAAGGGGCATTCCAAGTAATAGCGTGCTGTAAAGTATATTTGTATAAAGCTCTCTTAAAACACTACACTATATAAGATAATGTAACAAATAACTCTTCGTGCATACTCACGTCAGATGGTTGGTGTGCGAACTTCAAAAAAGAAAAATCATGTGATTTAATTCTTAGATGATGAACAACCTTCAGTTGTGATACTTTCTCGGTTTAAAAAAAAAAATATTTACTAATAACTACATGGGCAATGTACTATGACTGTCTTGTTAAGAAATAAGTTTATCGTAGTTTACAATAAAATATTACAAAAATAAAAAGACAATTAACTTCTTACCATAACAAAAATTTCTTCATGTGTTTTTATATTTGATCTGTCTTGGTTAGTGATGTCCAATTGTATTTAGTTGTTGTCTTATATCAAAAACACAGATTCTCTGAACTGCTGTTGAAAGATAGTTGTTTTAGAATAATCTTTGCAAGTAGTTTCTGAGCCATAAAAATTGTTTAAGGTTGCTCAAGATTCTTTGAAGATTGTTAAATAACTACAAAATTAACATTAAAAAACAGTTTGTCTACATTTCACTTTAAGTTTAGTATTGATGTCTCTATGAACGCAAAATCAAAGAGTTATTTATTAATCTTCAATAATTTATTTACATGACTAATGTATTGCGTCTGTATCACTAACTCCTGTAATGAGAGCAGACTCAGTTTATAACATAAGTTATAATAGTTTACAGTAGTTTAACCTTTAAGTACCGACGTGTGGTTTGACAGACACCTCGATCGTTCGGGATTCCGAGTTACCTATAGTATGTTAGCGTAGTTGTATTACCTCTATTCTCCATCTTCCCTTCTAACAGTCACCCGAGAGCGTTTATGAAAAGTGGTAGCGTTAGTGCGTGCGTTTTCGGGAATTTATGGTTATTATTAGATCACAAGTGGATTTCTTGTACTTGTCGGTACTTAGGGAACTACTTTTTTGTTTCTTATTTTTCATATAACATTTTATTTATCTTTTATTGACAGTCCAATGTCAAAATGAATCACCAAGGTCTTCAGGCACAGAACGGGCAAGGCCAAATGATAATGATACTGGTCTTGTTACTGAACAACGATTCTTAATACGACTCAAGTACTGTGGTTTGTCCACATTTGAAGCGCCGCTCACTGCCACGAGAATTGTCGATAAATGAGATATTGGACTAGACCAGATTGGAAAATCTAAGGGGAGTTATTGAAGCTGAGGATAATCAACCGAGATAGCTGTATCATATCTGTCCCTCAAGACTAAAATGCAAGACTACATAGACATGTGATATTTGTACGACACGGTGATATCACATCTTTAAAAAGTTATATGAAGTCATGGAAAGTGATGAAAAAATAACTTCATTAACTGGGTTAAGTAGGTTAGGTTAGGTTGGGTTGGATTAGGTTAAAAAAAAGTTTTTTTTCATCGTTTCTAATGACTTTATATCAGTTTTTAAAGGTGTGTTGAATTTTCACTGTGTTGATTTATCATGGAACCGTACGATACATACGCCTTCAGTGCAGCGAGCCTGTGAACAAGGAGTGTTAATACTATAATTGCGTGAAAATATCTATTTACATTATAACGGATTAAAACTACATACCCCGATAGAGGTATATAAGAATAGACCGGACTATTTTATTTGCAACTTGCTCTCTACACAGAGACATGACAGGAAGAAACAGCAGATCACTAATAAGCAGAGTGATCCTTCTTAGTGATCCGGTGACGGCGCTAAAGGTACGACGCACGGTTCTATCATAACTCAACACAGTGACAATTCAACACACTTTTAAAAAGTGTTATAAAGTCATTAGAAACGATGAAAAAAAAATTAAACCCAACCTAACCTAACCCAACCTACTTAACCCAGTTAATAAAGTTTTTGTTTCATCACTTTCCATGATTTTATATAACTTATGTGATGAATTATCATTGTGATGATTTATCCGGTCACCACGACGCACATAGTGGTGGAGAACTCTACGGGTTTGGTGAACGGCTCTAGGACGTGAGTAATTTCATCGTGCCCTGAAACTTCATTTATAAAAATAATTTTTAAATAAAATTTGCGCCATTTCTAGCATTCTTTTCGCATAATTTGCAATAGTTTTCATCAAAACTGACCTACCTACACTATTTGATAAAACCGCCATGACTTGCATATTTTATACGATTTAACCAATTAATATTTCATCCAGGTAAGTTATGCTCAGAGATTTTTTAAAGTATTTTATGCTCGTAATGCTGAACGGGTCATAAATTTTAATTTTTATAATAAAACGACCTTTGTTATAAATTATGCTTTTATTTAGGAATTTTTTTTGTGCACTTTACCTTAACACACAAATCAATTTCACAACTGCATACCTGGAAGAAAGGAAAGTAAACTCTTGATTTTAAAAAAAAAACCTTTAATAAAAATAAAAAAATAGAAAAAACAACAAAAACAAAAAAAAAATGTAAAATGACTATAATATGCGATGCAAACACCAATTAACTACCTTTATGATTTATTCCTTCATAATGTGTAAATATTATTTTACTTTTATTATAATTTTAATAAGTTTGCTAAGCAAACATCACTTAACTTTGTGTTTTAATCTATTCTTTTTATTCTTTTACTTCTCTTTTTTCTTTCTTTATTTCTTTTCTTTTTTTTTCGCTCCCTTTTTTTGTACAAAATAAGCATGCTAATTAATCCAAATTTTGACTGTCCGGAAATGGGAATTCCTCCTAGTTAGATAGCCAACACATTTTACAAATGTACAATATGTAGTTTCTGTACTAAATAAATAAATAAAATAAAATAAAATTTCAAAATTTTTTAGAATATTAAATTAAATATAAATGGAAATCACGTTGGAATAAAATTTGTGGAGAAAAACAGGAAAATTACCGTAATTTGATATTAGGCTAGGGTAGACTGTCAGACTTCACATCGGTATTTATGTAACTCAAATATCACGTTGGTACTTAAAGGTTAAATGGATAGTTAATATTATGTTTTTAAACCCCGAATTCAAATGTAAAAGGTAAAATTTTTAAGACGGGATAGCGATTTTAATTAATTATCCCATTACTTACCCCTCGGGATAAATCAACACGATTCTTTTGTTCCTATCATGGCACTAGTAGATTCGATTTTGAGGGCACTGGTTTCATTCCTATCAAATTGTTAACGTACCCATAATCTCCTAACTACTATAAATAGAGAAAAGCTTTCAACATTGTGGCTGAAATAAGATTCAATTACCATTTTCTTTTTCAGAAAGAAAATAAAACGAAAATTCTGTAGACAATCATCGAAATTTGACCTGTGAACTTGTGAATACAATATTTCAGAAACAATAAAGATCCAACTTAGCAAAAACAATAAAAAAACACGAAATATATAATACCCTACCAGATTCAATTTCGTGGAAAGCTCTTCAACCCGCTCTTATTATTTATTTGAAAATATTCATGGCGATAAATAAGATAGCTTGGAAAAAGCCTTTGAAAAGCACATAATACAATATGTTCACCTTCTGAGATTAGGATTTCACGCTTCGGGTAGAGATTTTATCGTGTTTTATTCTGCAGGTTTAAATAAAGTATATCCAATATCTAAATTATATAATAAATTAACCTATATATTGATCAACACATTACGATGGTTAATAATCTATATAAATAAACGTTTCATTCAAATACGGGTGTTTTTATATATTATATAGATGTTTGTTTATTAGAAAAACAGCGCCATCTGTTGGACAAACCAATTTTTTTTTGACAGATCTTGACGTAAAATAAAACACGCGCTATTATTTCTCTATTTGCATAGAGAGAATAAGCCATAGCGAAGCGTATCTTTGCTAAGCTAATAGCTAAAAAAATAATAATCTGATTTGTTTAACAGCATTTTCCGCATTTATTTTGAGGTTTGTTTTATTGTTGGTTTTGACTGAGGTTGGTTGGTATTGAGGTTTGTTTTTTTTTATTGCTGGGGATCATGTCTAAAGTCCAATGTTGAACCACTAAATATTACTCAAAAATTGATCGTTAAAGTGATGTACAGAAAAAATTCTGTTATCCATCCAACCTATTTTATAAGGAATGTAATGTTATGTTTATAAAATAGCTATATATCACTCAAATACTTTGTCGATTTTTTATCTATATTAAATCTGTTGAAAGAACACAACAAATGCAAACAACTAGAATTTGCTCTACATTAAACTTTGTGGCGGTACATACTAAAATTTCTTTTGGTCAAATAAATTATTTATATAAGGCACCACTTATGTTTAATATTCTTTCAAATCATATTTAGTCTACCAATTCCTTAGTTAAATTTAAAAAGTTAATTAAGGTTTTTGTATTGACAGACGATTGTCTTAATATTTTTTCATACTTATCCTTTATTAAATATTAAGATTTTATATAAGTCACATTTGCTAAAAACTGAATGTCACCCTATCCGTCTTTATTATCTACTTTGCTTCTTCTTTTGAATAATGATTAATGATGAGTTATGGTTCAAATATTGTTATAATATACTGTGAAATTACCCATCTGGTAACACATCTAATACTTATTTTATCTTTAATTTTTAAATATTTTGTGTTTGTATGTGAAATTACTTTATGTTTGTGATTACTCTTATGTTTGCTTCACTCAAATGTAAATTGTTAACCTCGATACAGGCTTAGTCCTAGTGAGGTTGATTTTTAAGTGAAAAAAAGTGTTTTATGAGGTGAGATGCAATATATAAATAAATAAATTGTTTTATTCCCAAAGAGTCGGAAGTTTTATAAAGGTTTCTTCATGAGGAAACAAAGTTTACTAAAAATTAAGTTATCAGAATAGACAAATAATAACATTTATATAAAAGATAACATAGAGTGTTGTGAGAAGGTACCAAAATTAATTAATATTCTAAATAATTATTACTTAAAATAAATAAAACATTTGTAAATGATTATTGTTTTACATTTTTTTTTTCAAAAATTAATTCACAAAAATAAAATAAACTAGCGAACAAAATAAATTTTAATAATTCATCTTTTCATCTGCTGAAAACTCTAGTTAATACAAATTTTAAACTTATGTGTGCTTTGGCATTTTACATAAATAAATATATATTTACGTAAAAAATTAGTAAATGTTTTCGAATTCGCTGCATCTTCACCAAGAGAACTAACTGATATAAAATACTATTAATTTATTAAAAACGGAACTGCAGGCGTTTAACGAATGAATTCACAGAGTTCCTAAAAAGAGTATTACTTAAAAGCGAATGTTTTAAAAGAACGGCGGAACACATATTCATTCAAATACTTATATTGATATTGACGAACTAATACTATCGTTTACTCTTCTCGATATATTCTGAATAATAATATTTAATAATATTTGGCTAATTTATATAGCGCCGTTTTCGTGAGAAATCACCTCAAGGGCGCTGTGACATATTGTCAGGAAATCGGCATATTATAATTTTTTTAACAAGTTTATTTTTCTCCGTGTGGAGTCAGAGCCAAAGTTCTTCACCCCTCAGTCACCGATGTCCAGTAAAACAACTTTATCCTGCATTTATGGAGGGACACGTTTAGTTGGTCTCTCCAGATTAAGCTGGATAAAACAAATGTATCTACAGGCTACCTGTTAGAAGGAAAACTTTACCTGCAACGTACCGAGTTAACCAAAGTTGCGAAAGATAGGAACGTCTGGAGACGCCTTGAAGCCCATGAAGGTATGCAAATGGAGATAAATAAACTTGTAGGTAAATCCACTAACCCAAATTTTCCCACGAAATGCAAAATTCCTTAAAAATTCCCACAAATTCCGATCCCCTGTCATAGTTTAAGATGATACATCTCCCTGTATAATAAAACACAGCCTCCGTTGTTTCCCGTGAAGCCTTAAACCAAGATACTGAAAGTGATACGTATAAATTGCCCTGCCTACTTTACTGTACAGCCACACAGGCCGGGGAATAAGTCGACTGGCGAGAAAATATTACTCGACAGGAATGAAATACGCATTGAATAATACAGCTAAACAAGCACTAGAAATCTGTGGAAATCCCTGTTTGTTTTTGTGGAAGTTACTATGTTTTTCTGATCTCACAATGTAACAGAAAAATAATGGGAGAATTTTACAGCCATGCTCGAATAAATATATTTAAAGGTTGAAAAATAATAAAATACTAACACACATAACAAGGTATCGATCCCAATTGGGGATTGAACCCAGGATCTCCTTCTTACCGGAAAATCCATTTTAACCCTAAGCTATTGAGACCTGGTTATTAAAAAAATCATACAGGAAGCCCAGGAAAAAATAATTTCCTTCAGGTCCCATGTCATTTTTGGGAATGTCGGGTGGAGAGACTTTTTAAGGAATGAAATGAGAGGAAGTTCTGAAAAGGAAAAGTATAATGGGCGTGTAGAAATATAGAGATCAGTTTGTCCAAGAGTGACAGACGTTTGAATCCGTCTTTCCCAATGTTGCAAGGTGGTGGGTCGAGAGAGTTCGTCTGTAGAAGTCAAAGGGTCTCCCTCAAACTAAATCTCGGTTTTAATATTTCCGAAAATTATCTTCAACTTATTCTCCCACATAAATAAAAATGTATGGGTGCATCCGAAGCCCACTTGTAACTAACTATATGCTACAAATAATAAGTTGGGTAAACTAAACTTAAAAAAATATGGAAATTAGCTGTCGCCAATATAGTTAAATTTTTGATTCAGATATAAGATTGACCAAAATGACCGAAAATAATAAGATCTCAATAGATCAGTGGTTATAAGCGCTGTCCCGGTAAGGCTAAGGACTCACGAAGCGATTTTCACCAGCGTCCGCCGCGGTTGCGGGCCCGCAGCCTTTGTAAAATGCAGATATTTATGTAAAAAATTAAAGCACATTTCACGACGCGTTTTACGCCCGCAGCGTGTGCGATTGTTTGCGGGCCCCGCTGCACCGGCGGTTATCTTGTACGCGGGTCGCGGTCCCGCAGCCGCGGCGGGTTGCACCCGCGCGCTCTGCGATCGGTTGGCGGGCGACCGCAGTGGGCATCGGAGAGGGGGGTAGAGAAATTACGACGCCATTTTGCAGTGACTTGTTATTACTCGTTTGTGCACGTTTATCAACAAAATGGAAATTGATATTGAAGTCGATCTACTAATTACTGTAACTCAACCGTCTTGCAACCGCCCGTCTTGCGATAGTCAACTGCCAAGATTGCGAGCGATAACTGCAACCGCGACGGCTGCGTAACAGCACAAAACTCCGGTCTCGTGAGTTTTGAAAATAAAACTCCATTCCGCCACCGCAGCGGGCTCGGGTAAAAATCGCTCCGTGAGTCCTTAGCCCAAGACAGAGATCCATTTGCGACCGTTACCTTTTTATTATTTTCTGTGTCTTGTTTTGTTTCATGTTTCGTTTAGATTTATCAGTATTATCACTCTAATTTAATGGGTTGGGTGATGGGTTTAACCTTCAAAACCTATTCCAATAAATTGAATTTATTTAAAGGTGATTCAAATACCCAAAGGATGAAAACTGCTAAAGATAGAGGGGTAATAAATTATTGATCTTTCTATCTTTTTCAGAATTAGTAAGGGATATATTATTCAGTATTGAATACGGGTAGCTCGACATTTTAAATTGGTGATTAAACATTAATCTACGTTATTCAAACTTCAGACGAAAGCAAACTGTGTCTTATCAATCATTTTGGACCAACCGTAGTGTAAATAAGCTCTTTTTGGCATTTTTGTGTGATACTATGCCGTGTTGCGCCTCTTCATTACTAAGCCAACATTTCCGACAGTGTTACAAAGTCAATCATTAGAGGACATCTGACCTGATGATGAAAACTATAACCCAGACGTCCTTGCCAGTATTGAATATATTGGCAGTCTGGTAAACTTAAACAATATATTACATAATTTTGTTTATCTTATCATATATTTCTTAATTACACGTTATTTTTTTTAGATAAATAATAATAGTGTTTAAAAATAAAAATTACTGGTGTGAATCGTTTTAAATCTTCTGACCTTTGCGCGTGGTCGCGTAGTGGTTAGATGAAAAATTAGGTTTTCTGCAAAATTTGTCAGCCAATAGTCAACTAAGGAGCTTTGAAATACCCGGTTGGTGATTACAAATGCGTTTGATTCACACGTACGCGTCAAGAGTTCAATTCATATACTGGCTAAGTCATTAAGCACAAGCTGTATCTTTCGCTTACAAAAATGACTGAAAAGAGATTTTTAAAAGAAGCCGGTTAGTTAAAAAAATTGATTCAATTCCTTTCAATTCGATTCGATTTGATTTAAATAAACTCAATTAAACTCAATCAAATTCAAATAAAATAATCAATCAAATACAATTAAATTCAATAGAATTAACAAAATCAACTCGATTCGATTCAATTCAATTCAATTCAGTTCAGTTGAATTCAATTCAACTCGTATCGATTCGTTTCGGTTCAACTTTTCCATTTGAAGAACATTACGCAATATCAATTTTGTGGCGTTTCGAAAAATTTATAAAACGCAAATTCAGTAAATTTTAAGCATGACTTCAGATCGCCAACGAATAAGCAACAACAAGTTCACAAGGACTAAGTGTTCCTAATTTATTCGACTGTTGTTTGTACGTTCGCGATCTGTAGTCGTGCTCGGGAACGATAAGGAGTTAAAAACATTATATAAATCCTTTATTGATCGACCGTTCTAGACACTTTCTCCGCCATCCCTCTACGTCTTTCAGTAAGATTTCATCGGAAAATATAATATAATTTCGAAGTGACAAGTGTTATAACGAGATCAACTATTTTTTACTACTCATTTTATACATTCCAAAAGACTGGCAAAGGTCAACCTCACCTACTATCTTCCTGGAAGGTTTTTTTATTAACAAAGGGCGATTGGCCAGCGATAAAGTATAAGCCGCTTGAACCCTTATTCCTTCCCTCGGATCCTGTGAATGTCACAACTAGATATGTCGGATGATCATTTGTTACCGACTCCCCCACCAAAAGGCGAAGAACGGGGTGGGAGGTAGTTTCGCAGGTTTAATCCAGAAAAAGAAAGCGAAAAGGTGCTGAATCTTAAACAGCCAGGGAATGACGAGGTGATAAGGGTGAATTTTTTTTTTAAATGAAAGATGTGGGTTGGTTGTTTATTTTTATGTTATGCAAGATATTTTTTGGATTGCTGCAAAATACGTGGCCTGTTTTTTTTATGCGAACTTTATTGTAGCCAAACAATAAATAACATTATTTGTGATTCGGAAGGCAGTCTTGGGAACCGTCGCCCCGGGAACCATTTATTGGATACCCAACACCTCTGCCATAGGTCACCTCAAGTTGTTCCAAGTTGATTTACCTGGGTTGCCTGAGTTTATAGGATTTGCCTGCTCAGCAGCTTCAAGGCGTGCCAGATTGAGTGAGGCTGGTTATGGGAGACCTTTCGACCTCTCTAACTTCTTCAACGACTTGTGGGAGGTATATATCCATATGTCCGCCACTCTTGAATACACTGATCCCTAGATTCCTACCCAACCCTCTTACCTTTTACCTTCTCAGAACTTTCTTTCTTTCATTTCCTCAAAAAAGACCATCCACACACCATTCCAAAATATGTCATAGGCCCTGACGGAAATTATTTTCCTTGGGGCCCCGTGTGGGATTAATCTTTTATAATTTAGTGAAAAATCAATCAAAGGGCGCTAAATAATATAAAAACAATATATTCATTTTTGAATACAACAAAAACGACATAAACCATAAAACCCACGCCTGCCACTTCACCCTTAAGACTCATAAAGTATCCACACCAAGAAACGACCATTCAAATACAACGTGGTTTACCACAGTGGTTTTTCTACAAATATAAAAAATTACAATTTTAAAAGCTTCATTGTAAAAACTATCCCGAAAACTGTAGAAAAGTCAATATAAGTTTTCATTTCCATCGTTTTGTGTAATTGGTATATTAGTAGGAGATGTTTTTGATTGAAAAGACTTCAAAGTTCACATTCCTTTGCTTTTCTTACTCTCGATTTGATTTACTTGATTGTATCTCGAACGATTTTTCTCAGGCATGACTTCAATTGAATTCTAAGTTTTAATCTAATCCATTACAATTATCATTGGATTCTTTCTGGAAATTCACTATTTAAAGTAATTTCAGCACCGTCAAACACGGTTTTCCTACACATACATTTTAGAGATCTCATTTTAACACTACGTTCCACGTCCACGTCATTAAAAAAATATTTTGCTTTGTAAACCGGCTTAGAGAAGCATTTATAACTTTTAGGCCATGACATACTAACGAAAAACATCAAAAGGCTTCGGAAGCTTCAAAACATGTCCTCGTTCAAGTTGGCCTTCCCCTTTCCAAAGCCTTTCCGAAAGAAATAATTACTCCGCCCTATCAAAGAAGCAGTCCCGGTAATCAGACACCCCCACAGCACCATATTATTTCGTAATGTAAGACCTCGTTATCCTGTGTGACGTCACTATGACGTAATCAAATATCAAGCCGGGAGGCGGCTACTCGGTTCTGTCACGAGAGATGACGTCATTAGTACCTAAGTGATTGGCGTAATCCATTCCTAGAGCTTGTTAACGGCGCATGTAGTAAAATTATTTTGCCTTTGTCTAAAATTAAGATAAAAATACTTTAGAGTTATTAATTGGGTACTAAATTCAAAAAGTATTTTTGAAACTGGGCAGTCCTTTTTTTTCAGTCTTTGCAAGCTATTTTTGAATTATTATTTGCTGGGTAAGAGAGAACGAACGACGGTGGATGTGCCAAGCTGTAAACACTATTAGTGTGAACAAATACATTCAAAACGAGTCCTCTTTAAAATGATTTGCTATTTTGTCTACCTTACTGATATCAGGATATGTCATTAAAATTTCATTGGAAAGTTTAAGCTTGGGGAACATATTATTATATTGCACGCGGGGGATACAACACATAATAAATACTGTACGATTTTTACACATATTATATTAGCTATAATATTATATCCTGTTATGAAGTGAACTTTCTTACAATTAAAACATTCAACCCCGCAATATTTTCTTAAAATCAAGTACTTTGTATATTTAAAAATTTTCATATGGTAACTTGGGGGCGTTGACCATTATCGGGGAAGGCGGGGCAAGGGCCCAGTCCCCAGTTCCTACGGAGTAGAGAGGCTCTTGAGTTCTAGCTTTCGTTAAGACGGGTTGTATAGCTCTCGGCCGAGAATTCGAGATTTGCTTTGCTAAACAGTGTTTTGAAAGTGTTTGTCACCAAAAATTAGTTACTAGTATATTTCGATTAATTTTTTCTTCTGCCGCCACCCTGGACGTCTAAAAAATCCCTGCTGTATCGTTCCACGTTTTATTCTATTAATTTCTGTCTCTGCTCTCTTCTCATAAATTAAACATAATTTTTAATTTTTTTAACCGTCCACAAAGAGATTTAAGCTTTTCCTACTCTATGCGTAGATTTAAGTGCTGTAATATAGGTCTTCTTGAAGGCATTTAAAAGCACCAAAATATTAGTGTTTTATTTCCAAAAAACCGCTTTGTTCTATCCACTTCTAGGAGGCGGCTGTTCTCTCTTAATACAAACGAACTAAAGACACGGAACCTGCTTGAGCTTGCTCGGTATTCTTGAATATTGTATATTACATTTCCCTACGCGGTTCAATTCCGTGGAAACCCATTATCTAACAATCCATATAGCCAAAAACCAAATAGCTGAAATGACAACACTATTTGAAGATTCAAGAATCACGAAGGAAACTAAAACAGAAATCTCAAAAAAAAAACTTTTTTTTTTCCCCTTTACTATTGCTACTATTTTTTTTTGTTTGGACAAAGTACACTTGATATTAGTTACTGAATACCTATATTTGATTTTTTTTTTCTTAAATGAATCAATGAAAATCATTGAAGCAAAAATTAACTCATTTTCCTACATCAGGTCCAGCTGAAATACGGCAGATAGACTCGTTGTCAATGACAATGCGTTCTATAAGCTTTTGGTAGCAATCATGTACACACACGGACGTGTACGCATTTATCTGTAAACGGATGAAATTAAAGCAGTTAATATATTAAATTACTGTCGGTTCTACCCGATCGGCATTTGGCGTGGTTGATAGAGTTCTTGACTCTAGTTCGTGGGGAAGAAGGTCCAATACTCAATCAAAGCTAATTTTTAAGTATTAAAAGACATGTAAATATTTAAAATATAAAATATTAAAAAATATATAATTTAAAAAAATTAAAATTTTGGTGATTTTCTCAACTACCGTACTAGGCTCATACCCGTATTGTGGTAGTCGTACATGATTTACGTAAGATAACGAAATAACATTTATTAGAACAATAATAAGGGAAAAGTAAATTGATATGGTAAAAGAAAAAAATTAAAATGCATATTATTATAAAAACCATATTAGATATTTTATAGAAAATTGAAATTAATAAATAAATAAGATGTATTATAGTGAAAAAATGAGTTCTTTACGGATTTATTTTTCTAATATTCATATTATCAGTGTTCAATTTCAGGACAAAAAATTGTTTTACAAAATCACATTAAAATCTTGAAAATTATTACTAAGGTTTAAATAAGAAATAATCAAAAGCTGTGTACGTTATTTACACATTTATTTATTTACAGCCTCACAAAGTTTCTGACTTTTATTAATATAGCAGTTGTTGCATCCGAAACTTCTTTCGAATTCGAAGCTTCAAATGAACATTGATATGAACATTAAAAGAATAAAAACGTTGCAGAGTGAAATTGTGTTTAATTGGGTGATAATATGTGTTAAGAATGAAACAAGTTATGAAAAAAGGAAAAGGGGATGACCAATCACTTACCAAGAAGAAGCACACAACATACAATAGTGAGTTCAAGCACAACACAGTCAAAATAAAATTTGAATGAAAAATAACATACACTTAGTAAGACACCACTTTATCTTTGAATCAATAACGATAGCCAACCGGGTTTCACTTGTCCCAAGCTTCATCAAGGCTAAATATCAACTAAAGCTAATTAGATACAGGCACATATATATATAGGTAAATGAAAACAATGAGTGAAAGAGATACAAAACAGATAGAAAGAGATGCAAAATAGAAATAGTAACTGAACTCACTGGAATCACATTCCGATACGAACTAAGCATATTCCTCATTTCAAAACTAAACATTGGTTTAATTACACAATAATTATAAGTTCTGTACGTTTTATATCCATTTATTTATTTACAGCATATTATTATTTACATATATATTTTTAATATCAGCTCGATACCTTTGAGCACTGTGCATTAACATTTTATATAATAGACATTTAATGTGATGACATTTTCTTTAAGTGACATTTTCTATAAGTGACATTTTTATATGTGACATTATTTATAAGTGACATTTTATGTGAGTGAAATTTTATTTAAGTGACATTTTCTATAAGTGACATTTAATAACTTATGTAAGTACTTACAGCCAAGCTGTGTAATTTTGGTAGGTACCTATACTGTTTCGATAGCTCTTGAAAACTTAGGGTCTTTGTCGGGTGCAAATTGAACGATATACGGGAACGGGATAGGTATTTGAGGATGCCACCAGAATTAAGGAAAAGTCCTACCTTGTACATGTATCTCCTTACAGCCTCCGTGGTAGCACCAAACTCACACAGTATTTATCTTGTTCCGTCACTCGATATCGACCACGAAAGAAATGCCCATGAAAGGTATGACCCGAGACGCGTATCGATAGGTGGTAGACATTGTACTGGCGCCGGTCAGACGAAATCCCTCTCTCCCGATGGCAATGTGGGAACAATAGGATGTAGGTAATATAATAATTATAATTTATAAGCGTCATGCCCGAACATATACATCTCTACCATTTTCGGAGATAATTGTCTAAAAAGATCAGTTTTAAGTTTGATTCTGTCGAGTGTATCAACGATTGTTCTTAAATCGTGTGTCAGTTTCTTCCAGACTTTAGGCCCTGACACTCTGAAAAAATGCTCTCAGGAAAGTATGTACCTACTTAAATAAATAGTAATGTCACACCTTTTGGTACTTCTATTCAAATGCCTAACGTTGACCGCTCCGTATAATATAATAATCATTCTATCGAGTAATCCTCACACCACCCAGCCTAAAGCGCCCTATTTTATATCTCCTGGACCCTCCCAAGTGTTCTCGCGCCTCGTGTAATAACCATTGAGAATAAGTGTACCCCAAAACTAAAAATACTGTGATTTAGTGACCAAAGAAGTGGAAGAATTGAACCCCTTTTGAACCATTATTCGTACACTCCTATCCCGTTTTATCTTTCTTACCAACCCAATCAAATTATGATAATTTTATGGAATTTCAAAGTTTTTTTTCCAGCTGTACCTAAATCATATATTTTATTAATTTCTACAAACAGAATAACATTCAGAGCGTTTTACTTTCATATATTCTTGTGTGACAAAGTTGTAACATGAAGTTTTTAAGGTTCTAATTACACTATGAACTTTTTGAATTTGCCATTTTGATTTTGACAACTCAATTCCGTTCCTCAATTTCAATTGCGAATGGTGGTCTTACACCTGGGAAATACTGAAAGTATCTTTTGTGCAAATGTTGCTTGTGTTGTAATGGAAGACTTAAACACGCAAAGTTTTTTATTTTTTGATTTTTAATTTTTTTTGTACAAAACATAATAAAATCATATAAAATCAATAAAACGCATGCCTGAAATTGAACCAGCGACCTCCGGGTTCATAGCCAAGGATCATAACCACTCAACCACGGTGGCCGTCTAACTTACTTTGGGCATACAGACACCCTCATAACACACTGAAAGAAAACTGGTTTCTTCAATTTACTTGGATTTCAACAATCTTATATTATAATCATATATCTACAGCATAAATAATATCCACCATCCCGTTTATCATTTTTATTTATAAATGTATTTTTATCAAAAACTAACAACGAAATTCTTACCTACCCATCAGACTGCAAGACTTTCAGATGTTTCGCAACCCTTATAATTTATTATTTTATTCTAATTTTGGCGGGAAATATTGTAATTGGTTCATATATTCCCGACAAAACGGAAAAGTGACCGCCATTGCCGTAACCTGATTCTCATTGGCTGTGATTTACAAAGCGGGGTCGTTGGGTGTAGAATGGTTGCCAAATTTCAAAGTTGCAAAGTTCCAGTAAAAATTACGTATTTTTACTACACGCGATTCTAAAACAACCTTCTTTTAATATCAAACGATAAATTCATATATGTGGAACATCTGAAAAACAGAGAATTTAAAAAAAAATCCATTACATTTAAGGCGTCCTACGACATTTACTTGCCGTAAACCAACAACGATAGCTTTTTGTTTGGCAAGCCCCCAAAGGGCACACAAACTCCAACGGCTCGGAGGGCTTTGAAGCAGAGAATGGACGGTTAACTCGAGAGTATTTCCTCCTGAGGTAAAAATAATCTCGTCGAATTTAATGTTTCAAAGACCCAATCCTGTCTGATTACGTCTAAAAGGGATCGAAATGATAATCTAGTCTCCTTCAACGGAAGCAATCTTCCGAACAGGCCTTCCATTGATATGCTTGGTGTAACTATAAATGACCAGCTCAGGTACGGGGGCTCCATCGAAGCAAGAGTAAAGTTGGCCTCTCAGAAGTTGGGCGTACTGTACAGGGCCCGCAGATACTTTAATAGTACACAACTGCTGATCCTGTACAAATCGCAAGTGCACCCTACTGTCGAATTTGGCAGCCATATCTGGTCCGGAGCCCCTAAATACCTAAAAAAAACCCTTGACTCTGTGCAAAAACGGGCTGTACGTTTGATAGATTCCCCAATCTTAACAAACGGATTGCAATCTTTAGAGCACAGGCGTCAGGTAGGTATGCTGTCCTTGTTCTATCGGTATTACAATGGAAGATGCTCTGAGGAACTAGCGTCATTGATCCCTTCGGCACCGGTGCGTAGTCGGGATACACGCCAAACGCGCGCCTAACATTTGTACACGGTTGACATTTGTCACATGAGAACGGGTCGCTTCTACGATTCGTTCTTAAGTTCAACAGCTCGGCTGTGGAATGAACTGCCGGCCTCTGTGTTTCCTTCCTCCTACAACATGGGACTCTTCAAGACCCATGTTCACTCCTTCCTCTCCACAAAAATACCCTCCACACAGCATCCCCAAAGATGACATAGGCCCTGAGGGAAATTATTTTCTTCAGGGCCTCCTGTGTGGAGTTAATATAAAAAAAATATATATATAAAACCTATCGATTTAGTGGTTGTTTTGTGTAATGAACTGCGACTGTTGTATGAGAGAGATGGTAAAAAGCGAGAAAACTGTATGTACCGTATATGCACGTTTATCCGGTCCCTCTTTAGTATCAACCAATAAAAAAACATTGAACTGATTATTTCAGTCTACTGATTATCGAAAACAAATTCATCTCAAATATCGACACATTTAATATAAGGTTAACCAAATGATATTTTTATGTAGAATTATATTTATATTTACGAGGATCATCGCATTAAATGATCTGTTGTAAATATATTGTAATATTCTTTTTATTTATCTACAATTTTAAATCTTTTTCCTCAGATTTCTTTTTCTGTTTCATGCACTTTGTTATATTTTATAAACCTAAATTGTTTTTTTAATATTATTTAAAAACTGGTTTTACTTTCTCTCTTCTCTCTTTTCTTATATGTTTATTCACTTAAATGCCACATGATATAAAAATGATCACAGAATTGACCAAATTCAGTGCTAAACTTAAAACTCACCTTTTTTGGCAGTCTTAATGGATAAATCAGAAACTTTTCACCTTTACAGTCCGATGTAAATTGTAAAAAACGTAAACGATTAAAAATTTGTAAGCTTTTCTAGGTCATTTTATGAACACTCTCCAGTCCCAAAGAGTCCTTAAATCTTCAGTCTTCAAATAATAATTAACTCTACCACTAAACTAAAATCAATGTCCAGTATTTTTAATAAAAATTGTGTTTATCTGAAGGGATCTGCCAGGTGAGTATATTCTTTTTTGTATCTGTGAATAATAAAATTAGATAGAGCCTAGGAACTCGTAATAAATTGCAGAGTGCCTTTGAGGTTACATTGTACAAAAAACGACGATAAGCAAATTATCCAATTACTTCTAAAATTAAATGTACTTTTATTTATTTATTTATTTTTTCATGTTCTCCATAAAACGGTTATACCCCAATATATAATGGAGAAGATTTATACCTACGATGTTTCAAAATATTCATTGCTATAAGATTGATGATGCTGCTGTTATCTTCTTTTACACTAACCCCACATAGGAGGCCTTGGGGAAAATAATTTCCCACACAGCCTATGTCATCTTTCGGGATGCTGTGTGGAAGGTTTAAGTAAAAGTAAAAGAAGGAGAAGAAGTTCTACGTAGGTAAAAAGTATGAGGGTTGTTTGGGAATGTAAGGATCCGTATGTGGTATTTAAGAGTGACGGATATAAGCATACATCTCTCCGACTAGGGCGCAAGGTGATGGGTCGAGCGACCAGTTAGAAAGGTCAAAGGGTCCTCCCAAACCAGCCTCACTCGATCGTGCGCGACACGCAGCTGGTTGGCAGGCGCTTCGTGAACACACCTCACCCAATGCAAAAGTAACGAACCACTTGGGGTAACATATGTGCAGATGTGTTGGTTATCCAATAAATGGTTCCCGGAGCGGCCGTAAGTACGATATCTAAGTATTAAGTAACTCAGATTATTTCTGTGTCATGCAGTAAATCTTGTAAAACATTAAATTATGTAAAAGCCCACCAGGGCGTTGATAGTTAATAGAATAGAAAAAAATTGATTAAAATTATTCGACCGTTCGGATAGCACAGTAAAAACTCAGTGTAAAGGGCTTGTACACACGTATAAAGGGAAAAGCTATAGCTAATAGTGTTGTGGTTTTCAGGCAAGTCGACTACATAACCCAATCAAAAAATAGTTCTACCGGACTACGTGACTATAGCGCGGTCTACGTGGGCTGTGATGACTTGAATTAAAAGCGAGTCACATTTCACGGTATTTATTTTAGACGACGTCCCATTAGGGCTACCATACATATTCGTGACGAGCTGTGTTCTCTGCACCGTGATTTACACTCGCAAGGATTTTGACATAGGCAGATCAGAAAGTGGAGAGGATTTTACACATAAGCTTATGAATATACAACATACAGTGATATCAATAAAATTTTCAAAAAATTAAAAAAAAAACATAAGATACTAATATATCTTAACGCGACTGCGTTAGTGGATTACTTCATTTCAGCACATGACATAAAACAAAATTTTACCCAATTATACTTTTGAGAGAGGGCGTAATATGATAAATATCTAACATGTTTTTCTATATCTTGACCATTACCGTCCCTGATGTACATTTTCTAATACTTTCGTACGAGTGCGTATTATGATAAATGCCTAGTAGATAGATTAATATTATATTTATGATTATGGCATCACCATCATTAAAATACATTTTCTAATACTTTTGGGCGAGTAAATAAAATTATAAAATATCTTGGGAAATTTACTTAAAAATACTAAAGATAAAGATCACAAATTTAGCCACTCAGGCATTTACCAACTATGTTGCAACGATTGTCCATCGTTCTACATAAGTAAGACAACTAGAAATATAAATATTAGAATCACGGAACATTTAAGATGTTTAAATAACAATAATTTTTCGGAGTTTGCCAATCATCTCATTTCCATCATACTTTTAGTAAAGATACAGGGGTCAAAATTCTTCACCGTAGTAATAAAGGCAAAAAATTAGATAATTTAGAAGCACTTGAAATCAGAAAAGCCCTCAATAATAACTCCAGTAATTCCATATTATGAATACGAACCAAATTCATTTTTAGAAAACGAATTTTATAAAATATATTATGATAAAACTATACTAACAGACCGAGCGATTAGTCATAATAGACCCGATATAGTTTTACATGACAAAATTAAAAAAATAACTTATATCATTGATGTTGCTATTCCAAATTCCTGTAATATTCAAAAATCTGTAAGTGAAAAAATAAGAAAATACACAGATTTAGGAAATGAAATAAAAAGAATTTGGCATTCTCAGACTATAAAAATATTACCATTCGTTATTTCGGCTACTGGCATTATACCTAGCTCTCTAATTAAAAATTTAGGCGTATTAGATCTATCAAAAAATTTATATATAAAGATGCAAAAGTCGGTCATTTTGAATACATGTAGGATAACAAAAGATTTTTTAAATATTTATGTTGAGGGATCAGTAGGATTTATAGGCCCTGTTAGAAGTTCTACCGAGCCGAACCCTCTGATATGAAAATATATGGAGACGGTGAATTTTTTTTCCCATTTGATATCTGGTGATTTGACGTGTTGTTGTTCTTGTATTGTTTTGTATTTATTTTACTTATATAATGCACTTACATAGTGTTGATTGACTAGCTGATCATTTGTGGAAAAGTGAGTGGAAGGGTTAAGTTTTTCCTTTGGGGAAGACTTAACCCGGACAACTAAATCGGAAGTTTAAAAAACAATAAATAACCAAATTAATCTGTCTTATAGTCCTATTCTTGACATATTTCCAGTTAACCGCTCTGTTCTTCCTGGAATTACCGTAACTACCCCTTCCACTTTGTCCACATCTCCCTCAAACACTTAACATTTTTGTATTTATGTGTCAATATTTTGTGTAGTAGATCAGTTTTAAATATTCTCCTGACGAAGGAAGGGATCTTCAGAAACCGGTAGAGTGAAAATAAAACTATCGTGGTCAAAAACAAATTTATGTGTTTTTATTATATATAAAATATCTAATACTGACTTCCATTTATTTGTATGTAATTTCTACACGGGTATACGGAAAATTTATAGGTGCAACATAATTACGCATTGTGTTATTTTAATTAGGTATTACGTGGAATAATCTAAAACTTTATATTTTTTCCTGCCGTATTTCGAACCCGCAACTTTCAGGGCTCGGAGCTCAAAAGCTCAGTGCTCAAAATGTCACAGAGGTTGTCAAGATAATTAATGTTTAATCTAAATAATATGAACACTTACTTCTTCCGACACTAAAATGAAATAAAAACAACGTCCTCCAAACTTCTTCCTCGATTTAATTTTTTCCAATGCAGACTTTTGAGCGTGGTTTTTTTCAGCGAGGATTTTCAGGATAGATTTTTCAGCTAGATTTTCAGCGTAGATATTTCAGCGTGATTTTTATTTAACATTCAACCACACTTTGTTCAAATGACGTCACGTGTGAAACGAATGTGACTGGGGAATGTTTTACTAAAAAAATATGTTTTACTTTAATGTACAACACGCTGCTTTTCGATTCTAAACCATTTTACTACTCGGATTCTTCCGGAAAGGCTCTACTGAATTCTCCCCTAAAAATACAGATACAGCGTCACATGCTTAATTTTCCAGTTGGTGGCATCACAAGTGTAGATTTTGTGGAAATCAGAAAAATTTAAAAAAAAACATCCAAAAATGTTCTATCGTTTCTCCTTTGGCTACTGTAAAGTTGATTGCATTAAACTGTAAAATTGATTGCATTAAACTGTAAAGTTGATCACATTATACTGTAAACTTGATCCATTCAACTGTAAAGTTGATTCCATTAACCTGTAATATTCACCACAGTAAACGGTAACAGATAATTAATTATAAGCAATAATTAGTCGCCTGAAATATCAATACAAATTAAAAATATCTCCTGAGTAAAAATTTTTTTTTCGATTTGTATTGATATTTCAGGCAACTAATTATTGCTTATAATTATTTTTTATCTTTTATGCTACGCATAAAACCTGGTCTTATACACATTAGTTTATCATTAAAAAAAATTAATAATATTTGACAAGTCAAAAATATTTCACAAACAAATGAAGATATCATATGTCTCAACGCCATCTAGTGAGAAATTTAGCACTAAAAAAGTCTTTCCTACAAAAATAAAGTTGGTTGTTTACATGTGGAAAATACAAAATAAGCAGTAATGGTTGATTGAGGCACTAGTAAATATTGAATTATTTGGCGGGTTGGAAATAAGCTGACATAGCTCAGTGGTTTCAGAGCACCTGACCGGACATCAGAAGGCACGGGTTCAATTCCCGTTGGCGGCATTAATTTTTACTCGGGAGATATTTTCAATTTGGATTGATATTTCAGGCGATAATTATAGCTTATAATTATGTGTTATCCTTTATGCTATGCATAAAACCTTGTCTTACAAACTTTAGTTTATCATTTAACAATATAAAAATAATAGTTAACTGTAACGTTGATCGCATTAAACTGTAAAATGGATCGCATTAAATTGTAAGGTTGATGGCATTGAACTGAAAATTTGATCGCATTAAACGATATAGTTGATCGCATTAAGCTGTAGTAGTTTCTCTTTAATGTTCTTTATATCGTTATAATTTTTTGGGCTAATTTCTCTATCCATTTTCCCCGCAACTCAGAAGAACGAAATTTAGCATACAGTGTCAAAAAAACTCTGTTAACTGATTTCAAGTTCGACAGTGCATATAAAAACTAATTCGGAATAGTTTGATTGACACAGACAAACAAATGTCCCAAAAATCTACACCGATTTGAAAGAAAACCGACATCGCCTAATAACAAAAGGCCTTTCGTGAATCCTAGACCCCAGGCTAGAGTGAAAAGTACTCTTAGTCCAGAGTTCTACCAAATCAAACAAAAAATAACGGAAAAGAATATATTAAAAACAAAGGTAAAAACATGGCTGAGAGAACAAAGTGGTATTCAATTTACAAATATTATGAAGACGATGTAAAGACAACTTGAACTTGAAACTAAATATAATTTTAAATGCATATTTTACTTTTGATATTCCACTGTTTTATAACTATACGTTTGTAAAAGCCCTTTAGGCGTACGATGTATATATAAAATAAAAACTAATAAACGAGTCTTTTTTCTAGAACCTTGCTCAATTCGATCTCTCCTAAAAAAACCCCCTCCAACATCTTCAAAATTAATTTAAAAATAGTAATAAAATTGATTATCTGGAAAAAGAGTGAAAAAAATTGAACTTGAATTGAATTGCGCTCATTGACATCTCAACAACACACTTCTGTCGGTATATTCTTTAGTGGACAAAACTGATACTACAATGTACAAGTATATAAAGAAACTGTTATTCTGACAGATACATAATGCGTTATGCTTAGTGTGTGCGATGTAACGTTGTACTTGTACATATACCTAAGCACGTACATAATACAGGATTTTCCAATAAGAGGTATTATTTTGAATAGCCCGCTATTTCAGTAGATGTTACTTTTGAAGCTGTCATTTTTTGACATTTGACAAGTAAAAACTACGTTATTAATAACAATGGAACGATACACGCTTCAACAACGCATTGAAATTATTAAAATTCACTAAGTGAATCTAATGCAAATCATCTTGAGTGATGAGGCCCATTTCCACCTTGTTGGCTTCGTCAACAAGCAAAATTGTCGCATCTGGGGCTCAGAAAACCCAAGAGTTATTGTTGAAAAGCCTCTTTGTCTTCAACGCGTGACTGTTTGGTGCGGTTTATGGTCCGGCAAAGTCATTAGACCTGACTTTTTCGAAAATGAGGCTGGAGCAACAGTTACGGTGAATGGATTGCGCTATCGAGAGATGATTAATGATTTTTTATGGCCGGAATTGGATGGTATTGATCTTTACAACGTTTATTTTCAACAAGACGGCGTTACGTGCCACACAAGCAACGAAACCATTGATCTTTTACGATTGAATATCAAAATAACACTTCTTATTGGAAAACCCTGTATATGCGTGTATCTCTTTCTCGTTCAATTGTAAACATAACGCCATCTGGCGAAGCGCCAGGAATTATCGGACCGATTTAAACGGAGCCAATATTTCACCTCGCGGAGGGGCGAAGAAGCTTCTGGAACCATTTCACGTTTTTCTCTCAACTTTTGGAAAATACTGCCTCCCGAAAATGACCGTTGTGCTTTATGTGAGATATAAATAAATAAGATTTTGGGAAACGAAAGCCAATTCAAATTTTTATTCCTTGAACAAATGGGAACAAAAGAATACGAAACATAAAAATAATTTTTGTTTTTTAGTTAATATTTACGTGTTGAATGAATTTTTTTACAAATTTTCGCTAACTCTCACAATTGTTGTGAGACTGAAAGAAGTTTGGAAGGAAAGAAATGGGGAAGCGGGAGGTGTGAAAGTTCCTAGATATTCAGGGATGGTAACTGAAAATGGCTAAAGTCATTTCAAGCAAATGTTTCATTTCTGAATGGTGGACCTTCACCAGGGCAATACTGTAAGAAAAAATACTAAAATTTCATCAAAAATCAATAAATTTCCTTTTTTTTCACTTTTCCACAATTCACTTTTTTCAGTTTGTAGCAATAATCAGCGAAAGATGATAAAAACAGCCATTTTAGAATTTTTATTCCATAATAACGGCCTCCGTGGTTTATGAGTAATGCTCTAGACTAGCAATCCAGAAGTCCGAGTTGAAATTCCGGCAGGCTCAAGTAAATTTTTGCATGATTAATTTTGTTGCGGTACGTTCCGGGATGGAAGATGCTCTCAGTATCGCCCTGGTTTCAGAACATCATTCGGAATTGAGACATTACCTGGAATGAATAAAGCCATGTTTGGTGACCAGATTTGAATAGCCTGGTACTCCCCACATTCCGTTTACCCATTTCCTTCACCTCCTCACTACGTTCAGCCTTACAACATAATCTAAGGCTTCTGTGTCTCCAGTCGGTTTGGAGCAGTTAGGACTTTTGTACGGTATTCACATTTTAAAAATCACGTAGAAACTTATGACTTTAAGGAGACGATAATACCGTCGAAAAAATAATTATTTTTGTTTTAATGAAAACTATTTATTACCTTGTGACAATTGACCATGGTAGCTTAAAAAATTAATCACCATATCGCATTTAACATTATGATGCTACTGTTTATGCAGATCAACCCGTTAATCGATTGTTGAATCTGTTTTTCAATCGTTACAAAAACATTTATTTACAGATTTATTTCCGGCAGATTTTAACTGATTTTTCCGCTGCGCAAATACCTGTGATACAAAACGGTCCACTTACGCCGGTAAATCGCCGCCCGTGCCGGTACTCAATAGATAGGTGGATGAACAAACAAATCAGTCGCCTAACGTTACGTTACCAGTCTGACAAATTAATCCAACCAACGCGAAGGGGTGAGGCGAGTCATTTCCGATTTAAGGGCGCAGCCATTTAGACCTCAAATGTTTTGCTTTACTGGAGATTCAAAAGCAATTATTTGCAGATTTGTAAACCAGGTAGGTACTTACCTACCTTTCTTAATATCTTCAATATGTCAGCATATTATCGCGTAGCAGTTTTTTCATATGTCACCTCAAAGGAGCGTCTCTTTCTCTATAATGTAACGACAGGGAACTATGTCGCCGTCCGGTTATGCAGCGTTGTGCACCGGGTTAAGGCAATGGGTGAAAGAAGATATTTATTAATGCGGGTCTTGAAGAGGCCCGGATTGTGTGAACTAGAAAATACCGATGCCGATAATTTGTTTCATATACAAGTTGACTTACACAAAAATGAGATTTCAATCTGATAGTATTATTATCTTAATAACTGTACAGCTAAAGAGTGTTGAAGACGGAAGTGGCGCCCTCTGTTACTTTAAAAAAGAACAGTTGAAGTTTCAAACCGCGACAGTGTGTTTTTATCTGCTTGTATTATATTAACTGCCGACGAATGGGGAGTCGTTAAGGCGATGCCATACGTAGTAATGCAAAACCATGTGTTTTGGTTTGAAAATTTGGTAGCCTAGAAATGTTTCAGATGCTTTAATTAAATACTGCGAGTAGAATATATCTTGACCTTTGAAATAATCGATTATTTTTTAGATCTTAAGTCTTTTTATAAGCCCAGAAAAAAATAATGTATAGGCCTATGAAAACTACTTTAAAGTTCGAAATCTTCTACTTACGAACCCATTTTCGGTTATGATTTTATTGTATAATGTGGAAAATTAAGTTACTTATAAAATGATCGAAAAAAAAAAATTTATGCCTGAACATCCACAAAATAAAATTATAGGCACTTTTTGGCCATGTTTTTTTCTTGCATAAATCAAAACAGGCGGATGGTGTTAAGCGGGAATTTAAACCTTATCGCCATCTACGTAAGGGGTGTTATTGATAGCGGCTCAATTTAAAATATTACACGACGTAATGCATCGCCTTAAGCTTGAATTTCATGTTAAATAATTATTTCGTTATTCGTGATAAAAAGAAGAATTAAGCTTTACAATGCCAAAAAATATGTAATGCTTCTATGCCACCCTGGCATAAAGGTATTTTTCTCTCTATTTTGAATACCTTATGACAAAAATCCTAACATTATCTACCTAAGTTACACTTTCTTATCTATAATGCCCTTTTGAATTATGTATGATGAATAATTAAAAAAAAAAACATAATTGTATTTCATAATGTATTCCCCACTGGGATTTTCGGTGCTACGAAAGACAGTTAACATTTTTATAAATTTTTTTTTAATTATTTTATTGAATTTTAATATTAATACAATAAAATCTATTTATCTTTCTCACTGCAATCAGTCCGTGTTTGATGACAAAGTTTTATCAATCTATGTGAACTGTATTTATTTTGTTTTAAAATGTATTTACTAATTTCTATTCTCTTACACACAGTTTACATAATAAGTAGCAGTTACTCAAAAAATGTTAACAATCAGTAACTGAACGGGTTAGTAGTATTGTTTTGTAAACACCCTACCGGGAAAACCTGTACTGATGTGTCCGCATGATTTAGGTTTATAGTTCTTTATATATATATTTAGTAAAACACAGCATCGTCCTCGATATTTCCATGATACTGTAGTTCCACCCATGGTGGCAGTATTGTATATTGGTAAGTAGCAGTACATTATAATATTACATGGACACAACGCAGTAACAATTTAGTAAAGAGAAAAGTATATTAGATAAATTGAACTAAATGACGCAGTTAAGACGATAAAAAAATAAAATATATAAAAAAAAGATGATAATAAATTAAATCATTACCAAATAATATGTTAAGAATCAATGTTATATTTAAATAGATCTAATTATATCATTAACATACTAATTAAATAGGTAGATCTAGATACAATTAATTTGAGTAAACCTTTTTACATCACTTACATACTAATTAAATTGTGTTTATATTATTATATGGTATTGTGGAAGATGTGGACGGAGGGTCACCAGATGTGGATGGCCACGGATACTTACTTGTAGTAGCGGGGCTATCGACTCGGAGAAGTAAAAGAAATTTCCACGTTTAATTATTTATTTAACGAAGGTACGTTTTAACATTTATAAGCAAAAGCGATTCTACACAAGTAACAACGTGTCAATTCTAAGACGCTCGAAAACAGAGTGGTTGCTTGGCTCGCTAGCGTGTCCGGTTGGACCGTTGTTACTCGAGCGGCCGGTGTTGCTATTAAATAAGTGTGACCATCATAATATTAACAATATTGGGGTGCTTTCTTATATCCCGACATTATTTTTATGCAATCAGCACTTTTAATTTTTATTTTTTGGAATAACTTAATGAGTAAAATCTGAAATTGTAATATTTAATTATTGAAAACAATATTAGCGATTCTTAAACAAATTTTTGAAACGGAAACACCAAAAAAGATACTGCCAAGTCTTGAAGCACAGGATCCTTGCTTTGCCGGGGCACAGCTCTACCAACTGAGCATATGGAACCCTAACTTCTTCGGTCATATTTAACTGTATCACACCTTGAATAAGAACTACCAACATTAATATTTCATATGGGAACTAGGAACTACCAACTTCGAATAAAAACTACCAGCATTAATACTTTGTAAAAGAACTAGGAACTACCAACTTCGAATAAGAACTACCAACATGCTGACTACCCCCCGCCTGGTCCTTATGGGGCCTCCTTGCAGTTCCGGTTTATCCTAAGTGCACGCGAGGCTTTATTGTTATGTATTGATGCTACATAACCTAACATTATAACCTTTAAACTTGATTGTCCTGTAACGGGAAACCTTCCCATTTGGACAGTGAAGGATTCATTAATCTGTAATTGTACATTAAATTATCTCCACACAGGAGGCCCCAAGAAAAATAATTCCCCTTAGGGCCTATGTCATCATTGATGATGCTGTGTGGAGGGTCTTTTCAGGAAAAAAAGGATAGGAAGTATGAATCCATACCTCCCACTGCGGCATAAAGCGAGTTCCTAGAGAGTTGTGTTGGAGAGGTCAAAAGGTCTCCCTCAACCAGTCTCTCGCGATCCGGCCTGCCATGCAGTCGGTGGACAGGCACATACGCAGCTAAGACCCGGATAAACCTCACCTCATGAACACGCGTACCTCTACTACAACAGAGACATATGCCAGAGATATAATGTACTAGTGTACTGTACTGTTCTCAAAATAACAAAAATAAATTCAAATCTATGTATATATATATAGTGATTAATAAATATAACTTTGAAGAGCGTAATAATGTAATATAATTTAACACCCCCATACACACAAGCCCTGCTTATTTATGGGGGTACATCAAATACTAATATTATGTAATTAATAACTGTACTATTTTGTGTAATTATATTATGTAATTCGTGAATCTTTTTTTTCCAAGTAAAAAAAAAAAAAAAAAAAAAAAAAAAAAAAAAAAAAAAAAAAAAAAAAAAAAAAAAAAAAAAAAAGAGCGCCCTTGAGGTGATTTTGCACAAAAACGGCGCTATACAAATCATCCAAATATTAAGATGTCGTGTCTATAATAATATGTTTAAGTTAGTAGTCTTAGAGATAACATAGAAATACTCGTATCCAGATAATAAATACTGAGCAAAACAGTTAAATATTTCTTAAAAGTATGCAAAAAATTGTTTTTTAAATAGGCTTCTTATGTTCTGGATAATCTAAATTAAATTATAGGTTTTCCTCTTAAGGGCTCAAGAAATATACAAAGAACGTGTTTTGGGCGTGTTCGTGAGCTCGCAGTTAAGCATAATATTTTTTTATTACTTCTTGTAATTATTATTAAATTGGAAAATTTTCTCCTACCTCCGCTATGGGTGAAAACCACCGAACATGTAGTCAAAGAATGCCCGCTGTATTTATTCCCCGGTGGGATTGATGAGGTTCACAGGGCGACGCCTAAAGCCCTAGACTAACTCATTGACCTAGATGTTCTCCTCTGACCCACCATACGAAAGAATGATTGTTTCTGGTGATATTAACAGAATATTTAAATATTTACAAATTCTTTCTGGACCAGATGATCATTTATTTCTTCGGCCTATCTGAGGCCCTAGGAATCGAAAGGTTTTGCAACTTTGACAACACTCTGTTTTTTTTCAAATCAGATTTCATCACACTTCTAGAGATTATCTGTACAGTGCTACATAAGGACCAATTGAATGTATATTTTTTGAGAGGCACTTGAACTAAGCTTTACTAATGGAACATTTTATTTTAGAATTTTCATTCTAAGAATTTTTAGTAAGGGTTCGGTAGGTACCTACTATTTATATTAAGTACGCTTCGTTACACAATTATTGAATGAATAAAAATCTCTTAAAAAAGAAATTATTCAAGTTATTTTTTAACAAATAAACATATAATTAATTCATTTGAATAAAGTGTAATTACAGAAAGTTTGCGTTAATTTACTTATGTCACATTTGGTTTTTTCTTAGATTTTATTAATTATAATTCAAAACATTTTTTTTCGTTGAACAATATCGGGTATTGTGTTCATTTTTGCAAATTAAATATATTTTTTAATTGATATTGAAAAAATATTTGCTGAAAATAAACGCAAGGAAATAATTGACCGTCGCCCTTCGAAATATAGAGAATTTAGTCCGTTATATCGATATATATAGATCCAAAGGATTAGATTTGATTTTTTTAAAAAACCTCTTTAAATTATTAGTAATTCGGTTAGAAACGGGATTGCGGGACGTTACCTGAAAAACTTTTAGTCAAATTTTAATATTTTGCCGGCAATTCGGGGGACTCTTAATAAATTAGCCATATACATTTTTTACATATACGTGCAAGAAATTTTTTTAATACTTGGTAGAAATTAAAAATGATAAATGTTTATTTCCATCGCGTTTCAGAGTGGATAACACTCTGGAGTCCTTACTGGATTAAACCTAGCATTTAAAACCTAAAGGTTACGTGAAATGACGAACTATATTAGAATATTATCACAACTCTATGGCTAGCTTTCTTCGATCATCGTCTTGCCATTCTTTTCACTCCACAACTCCTCTCAACCAGACCATTAAAATTCAAATTCAATAGACCAACCAATCGTGGAAAGGAGAACAAACCAAAGTTGTGATTTTTCAATAAATTAATCTGGCAGTACGTAGGCAAGTCGCATTGCAATATCACAATTAAGGGTATAAAATATAGAAAATATAATTTTTTTACTTAAATACTAGCCTTTTCACAAGATCGCGCAAATTGATAGCTGCGCAAAAAGAAATTATTTCATATCCCAAATCGGGAAAACGTTTTTACTTGCTTCTGAATATTTTTTTTTTATTTATTTATTTCTATACATACATTACAGTGTCTACCAAATATTTACATTTGTATATAATACATATATTTAGAACTGTTGTTAATATGGTGTTTTATGCTGGGTGTGAGGTAGGTTTGAGTAGGTGACACTGTGGTGGATAATGTTATATGTTTCGTGAACACCTCACTGGGAGAACCTGTGCTGAGGTGTTTACGTGGTTATGATTAAATGGGACATGTATTTATGTGTATTGGTTTAATTTTTTTATATAAGTGTAAGTTGGGATTTTAAATTATTTTTTTTTTAATTGGTTATTGTACATTGTTATTTAAATAAAAAGGAAAAAAATATTTATTTATATACACATATATGCATGAATACACACATATAAGTAAACACATGTATACATACATACATACACATTCATCCATGATTATGTTTGGTTTGGTGTTATAATGTTTTGTATAAAATGGATATCTTGTTTTTTGATCCATTGAAAAATTTGTTGCACTATTTAGTTAACCACTTTTACAAATGTGTTATAATTATCCCACCTCATTCATTTTCAGCGTCGTTTAAGCCGTTTGTTAAAAACCATCATTCAGATCCTGTGCAGAAAAGTCCCACAGTGTACTGCGTTACAAACCTTTGCAACGCTTTAGAGAACTGCGCAGGGTCTGGTAGTTTCAATAAAGGGTAGTTTTTTCAAAACATTCGCGAACCGTTCTGGTGCCAAAAATATCGTCACGTGGTTTGCCACCAGCTCGTCGAAATTAACCCAGATTTCATGTTAAGTCAACTCTATGAATTTGTATTACTATGAGCATCTTCAAATTCAATTATGTTGTTGGGCTGAAGGTAGTGGGGGGAAGTAGTAGATGGAGAAAAGGAAGGTGGGGGAGTAACTGGCTAATCATATCTAGTATTTAAACACTGCCAATGCCATTTTCGAATGGTAATCTTTGAAGTGAAAATATCTTTAACTTTAGAACGTGCAGCATATTTACCAGATGTATTATTTTAATGAATGAATTGTAAAATAACATAAATTAATCACATACAATTTACTTGCGCACGACGGGATTTGAACCCGCTAACTACTTATTCGTAGCCAAGCATCATAACCACTCAACCATGTTAACCGTCTTATCCCTTCGTTCCATAGTTCTACTGGGTCCAGACAATGGCAAATCTTATGCAGTGAGGCTAACATTACCAAATAATAATTTATAAAAAAGTACTTCTAATACATCAATAAAAAAAATGTGGCAAGAGTTTGCGCTGTTTAAAAACAAAGTTTTAAGTTTTCTACTATACGTGTATATACATAATAGGAAAAATCTTTGGGTCACATATAAACTCCCCCATTTTTCCGGTTCATTTTAACTGTTCAATTGTTTGAACAGATTTACATACGTTCATGAATACTGCATAAACTAAGATCAAATATTTGTGGAAAATCCAAGCATTCTTTGAGGAATTCGTTGGAAGTTTCTCTGTTACTTAAATGACAACGGCAGCACCACAAATGAGGGTACGTTATTCCCAGTGGACATGGCGCCACCCCCTCACTGGGTTTACATTACTTCTTGAAAAGTGTGGGCGGGTGGGGCGGGGGGATATGTTCGGATGGATATTTCGCCTTTGGGAACAATTTTCGTGTACCGCGAGGAAGCTTTGATCATAAGAATATATTAATAGCTCGGAATAAAAGCGGAACAAGTCTAAATACTTCCAAAACTGCATGCTTTTATTTCTCAAATTAAAATTTTCAGGACGTAGTTATAAGCCGAAGCATCTTTACCTATTTTTCAATTTAAACTATGGCAAAATAAAATAATAATTATAGCTTATAAAAAAGACGCCGAAGTTAATATTTTTTTATTTAATTTGCATAAAATTGAATATATTTTTTTAATAATAGGGATGGAACACCTCTACTTTCTCATTTTATGTTCATGTCAAAATACTTCTAGCAATAATCGTTTGGAATATTAACGGCCCTTTGCATTTTTAAAACACTTGCGTACATTTAGAAGTAATTTCTCAAGTCAATATTTTTTTTTCACTTTTTTCATAGTTAAGACCACTCAATTTGTAATAAGCATCCATTTCTGACGTATATCGGTTAGAAATGTATACATGATTATTGAGAGATGCATCATTTTGTGATTTACATGTCAGAAATATGGTCACCTCATAAAGAATTGTGCCAATTTTCAACCGCTCAAAAAAAACTAACAAAAATCCATCGAAATAGAACTTTTATTTTTTTAATGTATGTATTTAATTCGGTCAATCCTCTAATGAAAGTATACAAAAACTTTTCATAAAATGGTGATTAACTGTGTCATCACAGAACGTTAATGTTGTGTTACTCAATCCTCAGAAAAAATCCTCAATCTCACAATGCTGGGGTGTACTTTTTTTAATTTTGGTAGAACTAATGTTTTAATAAGCTCTTTTCTATACATGATTTAGAGAGAGAAAGGTACAACTTTGTAAATACTCTAATATCAATGTATCTAGTGTTGCTTCAGTAGGTAAAATCATTGTATGAGCTATATTTGTCAGAAATTGGTGCAGTTTCAGAAATAGGGTGTATTTCCTTATTACGAGTTTTTTAAACGCAGAAACGAGAAGAATCCACCTTCAATTTTTACAATTTTAAGCCTCTCATCATAGATTTTCGATTCTCTGTGACTGGATTTGCAATGTTGAATGCTAATCAGTTTGTCGTTTTTTTGTGAACTGTAATCAATATTTGACACAAATGTAAGAGTAGCTGTGGTTAACAGTTAGAATCGGAAAATATTCTGACTTACCCGTGGTCTTTTCGATCCATATAATGGAATTGATTGAATTGAATTGAAAGACCATTTAATTGCATTGACACTTTGTGGTCACCACTGCACAAGCTTTCGTAAGAGACTAGAATTAAACGCACTTAAGGGTATTTTACCACACTGGTTTTCCTAAGAGTTCCGTAATATTTACATTGTTGTAATATAACATAATTTAAGTACTCTACAGTGTCAGACAGGGACAAGTAATTAGATAACATGTAACTGGGTGAAGGAATGTAGGAAAATATGTTAATAAGGGTGCATTTAGTTGCGTGATCAGTGAAAATTTAAGATAATAAATTACGTAATCTTCTACTTCATTCTTTTTGGTACACTCTACTGCATGGTATGGCATATGGTACTCTCGACGATGTAATATGTAATTAGCAAACTGAAAACCATTTTCCAGTATTCCATTTAACTTGGTGAACTTTGGAATTTAAAGCATTGCTCAAAGTTAAAGGAATATATATGGGTATACTATAATTTGCATTCCCAGTAAGTTAATTGGTTTTTGCATTCATGGGAGATACCTTTGAATCTAAGTTCATCTGAATACTGCATTTTAAAAGCCTTTTCCGAAAGTTCGTAGAGTTTTATATTCGGACAACCTACGTGGATCAGAATAAAGCTTTTAATATAGGGAGTTTCTTTTAAAGAACGGCTGCTGCACAAATATGAAAAGACAGTTTAATAAAGTAAATTTGATTCAATGTTGTAGGATACCTCAATAGCAGGAATCACTCTTCAAGCGTATTAGCGTCTGTGATGATGATTTCAATAAACTAATACGAAATCACAAATCAAAAATATCAGTTCCTATTTTGCTCGATCGTCGACGTCGCCGAGCGATTAAGGTATTTGGCTATTTTTAATCTTGCAAAAAATGAGATTTTTTCGGTTTTCCAAATAAAAATAATAATAATAATGTTTATTTCAGCTGGACAGAGCGGTGTGTGCAATGCTCTACCTGCCATAAAAATTTACATTTAAGTAAAAACATAAAAATAAAAAGAATAAACAAATAAATAAAAATTAAAATAATCAATACATTGATGAGCATATTAGGACTTTATGGTGGCTTGAGTGAAATTCTCCATCTCTGGTGTAGAGGCGCTCCCTGCCACTGGGCAACGGCCTGGACAAGAGTGTTGTCCGATCTCTGGTAGCGCTGACTCGTCCCGGCTATTCTGTGGCGCATCAAAGCAGCGAACCCATGCACCCTTCCTTCGGTGAACATCTGTGAAGCGCTGCATCGCCAGGGGAGGCCAAATAGGGCTCTGTATGCGTGGTTGTACTGTACTTGGAGTGTGTTTATGACGCCTTGTGTGTATGTTGTCCATAGCTCGCTCGTTTAGAAGCTCATACAATATGTTTGGAAAAGTTGCTTCTTCACCGGAGGACTGCATTTTTTTAATCTCCTGGCAAGCATGTTAGCTCGCACACTCAGTACTCTTCTTTGACGTTCTATGTCTTTTTTATCATTTAGGTCATCGGTGATGACATGCCCCAAATATTTGATTTCGCTGCAAATTGTCAGGTTGGCCCCGCCGAGATGTATGGGTGGAATGACAGTGGGACCAGTATTTGCTTTAAATATCAGCAGGGATGACTTTTTAGCATTGTACATCAGCCCATGACTATCAACGTAAGCTTCGCATATTGCCAGAAATTTTCTCATCGCTCTTATCGATGGAGCTAGTATGACCATGTCGTCTGCATAGCTAATATTGTTCATACATACCCCGGTAATATGGCATCCGATTCTTGTCGTATTTAGTGTTCTACTAAGTTCATCCATATACACGTTGAAAAGCACAGGGGACATTGAGCCTCCTTGTCTAACGCCGCACTTTAATTCGGCTGCTTCTCATAGGCTTTCATTTCATCTGAGAAAGTTTTCCTGTTGGTTGTACCATGTTCTCAATATATTAACGATTTGTGGTGGAACTTGTCGTTCGGTCAGTTTTTTCCACAATGCATTATGACAAACCCTGTCAAAGGCTTTGCTTAAGTCTAGAAAGCATGCGTACACCGTTGTTTTTCTGGCTTTATAGTATTTTATTCATTGTTTCATGCTATATATGGCCGTATCAGTAGAGCATCCAGTTTTGAAGCCCATTTGAGAGTCCTCTATATTGAACTTGTCTTCCGTTAAATTTAAGATGACGTTTTCGAAGATTCTTGCAATTATTGTGGCAAGAGATATGGGTCTGTAATTAACAGACGATGTCAGGTTTAATTGGCGGCTTTTTGGGATCGGTATTATTATTGTTTTGGACAGCTCTTTCGGAATGTGTCCGAGGCCGATCATGGCAGTGAAGAGAGAGGCAAGCAGTATTGTTAAGTACTCCCCCGCATGCTTTACATGTTCTATGACCAATCCATCGTGACCTGCAGATTTACCTCCTGCCATGTTGCGTATTGCTCGCTGGATCATCTCAGGTAAAATGAAGATGGACGGCTGTTGTTCTGGTTGATGCGTTGTTATTTCAATCTCTTTAACCATTGTTTGCGGTTGATCTGGTGCGGAGCAAAATGTATTTCTGAAAACTTCAGCAATATCTTTGTTTACAGATTTTCCATCAATCTGGCTCGGTGCGGTGTATTTCGCTTTCAATACGGCATTGGTTTTATTCCAGAAAGCTGAAAAATTCTTGCATTCAAAGCTGTTCGCTATTTTGTCCATTTTGTTATGCCCAAAGTTTCTTTGACAATTCTTATATTTTTTCTTAAAAAGCAATTTGGTTTCTTTTCTATCTTCCATGATGGGACCTTCAGTAGGTCGTCCATTCTGCAGCCAGTTTATATGTGCATTTCTAGACGTTTCATAATATAAGGCAACCTGCTCATTCCAACCCGCTGTAGCCTTCAATTTTCTCCCATTTTTTGGCCTTCTCCTTATGTTAAACGCAGATATAGCTGAGTTACTCAATGCTTGAACAGTAAAAAAATAATTCATCTCAGTTTGTCTTATTATTCCAAATATACACCTTCCTTTTATAGACAAGCTGTGGTGTGTAGCAATCGTCTATGGCTTGTAGTATCATTCTACGGTTTTACTCTTCTAGATTAAGTTCTAATACACTGAATGTTGTCAAATAGTGATGACTGATTCCTGTGTGTCAAACCCTTCAAAGTATAAATTAACTTCACATACCTACACTAGACGTTATGAATAAAATCCCAAAGACCGTCAAAGTGAGGATTTAAAAACATTTGAAAACGGTTTCATTTCAATTTATTTTTACATTCGAACTACTAAATATTCACAGAAAAGCTTATTAAAGACAAATACCATGCAAAAAGCTACCTTGTCCGTTATTGATTGGTTAAATGAACCATGTTCTTTGTATGATATTTCTCTAGAGCTTTAGTGGAGTGGAAGATACTACCAGTATCGCCCTGGTGTAAGACCACCATTCAGAATTGAAACGTTGCTCCAAATGGCTTTAGCCGTGTTTAGTGACTAGATATGAATAGCCAGGTACTTCCCCACCTTCCTCTTTCCCTTCCCCACTTACCTTCAGCCTCACAACATCCCCCAATCGGGGATGCCATAGTCTCACTGGCTCCAGACGGGAGCAGTTGGGACTCTTGTGAGGTATTCACTATAAAAAAAAAAAAAAGTGCATAAGATTAACGACTTAAATCGCCTTTTTACTACAACGTCCCTGGACCATTTTATTTTTTTCATTTCGTTACCCTAATAATCCCCATTCAAATTCTTTACGCACAATATTAGAATGCGAGATTGATTTTTTTTATTTCTAGTGCTTAAGAATCAGCATGTGTTCATTCATATAAATTTATTATCCAAACTTGCGCAAATACTCGAAAACCATCAAACATTTGATTAAAAAAATAACTAGCTGAAGTTTTTCAAAGGAGTGGGCAGAGAAGGTCAGAGGCATCGCACAAGTCTGCCCTGACACACATTTCTATCTTTATTCACATTCATACATCGTCTCATACACACTCTGCATACACGTCTGCTTTCTGACTCTAGACATGAACCGACTCAAGTGTACGAATGTCCCCGACATCTGCCATTCACTTCCTCGTCATATACGTTATCCTCTAAGCACCTCTTTCTTAGACTTTACCCACACTTACAACAGCTTTTCGTTTCTTCGTGATCTCCACTTTTTGGTACGGTCATACATGGTTTTACCACACATAATCCTCAGCGATCTCATCTCTACAACAATCATTTGATTTTCGGTGTTCCTTTGCCAGTTCCATACCTTACTACCATGCATCAGGGATGGTACAAACACTTCGTTGGGGCTGCTAGGTTCGTTTTGTTGAGCATTTTTTATCAGTGCCAAGCGGGTTTAGTTCCAATTAATGTAGGTTTCTGCATTTTTTCAACCTTACCGTCTCTCGTAAACATACCTCATATCAAATACATAAACTCATTCACTTGCCACAAGTATTCATCATTTATCACTATGATATTGCGCACACCTAAAACGCGTTAAGATTCCACAAGACTCTAAAATAAAATCGGTTACGATCGTTCCCGAAAACCAATTTTTTATTCCCTTGTTAAACCAATGCGCGCAGTATTTAAAACTATCTTCTTAACTCAACACAGTAATATGTTAGTATTTGTCGCAAAGTATTAAACAAACTCTTTGACTAAATTAAAACTCATTAAAAATACAGTAATGAAAACGTGTCTTACACGTGAAAGTTTTTAATCTCAGCTGCATGACGGCTGTCTTGTAAACTTTAATAATTGGTTAAATTTCAAATGGCCAACATGGCCGTTAAACGCCGAGTTGTCAGGGCACAAAAACTCGTAAAATGCAAATAATATTACTTGATAATATTTCAGCGCTTAGCAACAGTTTGCTAAGGGAAATGTTATTATTTATTTTGTCAACTTTTATGATACACCGAACAGAAAATCCCAAGAAGTGTGAATTATTCATACCGATTAGGAAGAAAAGTGTAACGGCTAGCCCCACGTTGGGCGCCATTGTAACGGCTAAAACCACGTCGGGTCGCCATTGTAACAATCAGAAATAATAATTCTAATAAGCCACGTTTAGGCCGCCATTGTCACAGCTAAAAAAGGAACAAACATCGGGTTTGCTACGATTGTAGAATGAAAGAGAAAAGAATTTCAATAATACATTTATTCTTACATTGTAAAGAGCAAGAGATCTCTATTTAACAACAATATTAGTTTATCTCAAGGGATGAGCGTCAATACGAAGTACTGAGCGCACGGATGGAATTAAAATTGGTAGCAAAAGATTGAGTGTGACATTATGTGAGATGACATAAAATATCTAACCTGATTAACGAGTGAAGGGCGCCAAACAACACTTAAAGCGTTGTTAAATTTAGAAATTGTGCAATCCGATGACCAGTGAATTAATTTTACAAGCTGATTGCATCATAGCTTGCCCAAAGGACTGTCGATTGGAGTGCTCGCTCGTATCTCCCTCAAGACGTGTCATCCTCAGCTGGCTGCTCGATTGGTAATGAACTCGCCGCTCTTGAAATTCTGTCTCGAGCTCCCTTCTAGAAGGCGTCATAGAGCATACGTCACATAGACAACTGAGATGTCTTGTCAGTTGTTAGAAAATTAGTGGCAGGGCAAAATTGAACTGCTACAATGTCGTCAATTATTATATGAATCATAGGCCTCAGACAGGCTAATACGATTCGGAATTAATTTTAAAATGTTTATTCCACATTTTTATGAGAGTCTGAACAAATTCCAACCATCTGGAAGCAGTGAGACTATGGCATCGCAAATTTGAGTATAATTTTAAAAAAAATCTGGCTACCTCTCCGGAGAAACGGCGTGATTACGTATCGTAGTTATTTGCTTAATTTCACCTGACAATAGATAAAATTGAGCTTACTTTGAGAATAAGGATGGTCTCATAATACATTTCTATTTATATATATCTCCAGTGCTGCTATACAAGTCTGCTTAGGTTTTATGGTTCGAGACTTGGCTATTAGTTTTGACTACGTTCCGGTCTAGTGGAATTCATCAGAGTTTTTACTGGCATTTTCTGCTGTCTACTGCGAATTGATATTTTTATTCTTGGAAATTATGGGCTAGCATTTTTAAGTACTCGACAGTAGTTACTACTGAATACCTAGAGATGTTTCGTTAAAAATGCTTTATTGACATCATAAAATAAGATAATTGAATCAGCCATGATGGTTGACCCCAGGAAATAACAGTTATTTCAAAAGTATTCCAAAAAAGTCACCTAAAAAAGTTTTATGAAATTGAATATGTTTCGTAATAATGATCAGTTTTTCATGTTTAATATTTGGGTTATTATGATGTGTTGCGCTTTTTCCTTCTTTATTTATATTATTTAATTTATCTATGTCTTTCACCCAGCAGGGCTAGAATAATAGTGCAATCTTAGTCCGCCATATTACATGATAATATTTATAATTTTTTTCTCTTTAATACATTAGTTGTAGAACCAAATAATCCATTAAAGAAAAATTAGAACGTGTCAAATAAATCCATATATGGTAGGTACGTAACGATAACATAAAATTTCATTCTTATTATAAAAGTATAATAAGAATTATTTAAAGTAAATAAAATTAGAATTAAGTGATTGTCCATGAACGAGGTCGCCGCATCGTCTACATCACTATGTGGAGTGTTGAGCCACTCGGAAACAGCCACGATGATTACGTTTGTTGCTTTTCGTGTCCTTCACCAGAAGTTGGCTAGCCGGTGGCAAAGTAAGGCAGGGAATGAGTGCACTCTCTAGAAAGCACTACAGAACCTTGGTAGTTGCGTAAGTTACCTGTATGCATTGTTATAGCATACCATCAGCTTATCCCATTGTGTCATCCAGCCAATAGGCGTTATAGTGTTTGTTATCAGGGTAGATGTTGGAGTTTGTAACTCTAAACAAAACGTTGGCCAAAGAAAAGAGACGATATACTAATCCAAAAAATAATCAGAAAAATTCTTATTGCCGTGGAATCTCAAATCATATCTAATGTCCAACTTGTTTTGATATTTGCCTGGAAAATTACAGGTGTTGCAGTCTCCTTCCAAATATTATTTTAAGTAAAAGAGATATGCTTTGCGAAAAGGTTTTTTATTATGTTAAATTTAAACAGTTTTAAATATTTATTTCATTTTCAAGGGTAGCGTTGCCTCATTCGCTAATTTCTGATTGAATGCTTTGAGCCAAAACCTATTTGATATAATTTGGATACTCAAAGAAATATGAGTACATAGATACATAGACGTGAATTTATTAATTTTGCCCCTAAAATATACAACACACTTATTACAACTTTTTATTTTTTATTTATTTATTTATTTATTAACGCCGATTATAGCGGCTTTTACAAAATAATAACAATTGTTTTACATATTATAAATACAGAATATACGAGTACATAGATAAAAAAATATATAAATATAAAATACATAAAAGAGAACAATAGAAATAGTTATTATAAATACAATACAACAATATGTATATATAAATATATAAACAAATCATTTACAATAAATCCGGGATAAATTAATACTTTAAAACTGTATTTGGTTATAGTCAATCAGAGAAGCGCTGACATACAGTTTTAATTAAGTAGTGTTTGTATGAGGTTAAACTAGCAATGTGTATAGATTCATCCAAAACATATTTATTACCAAGTACATGTAGGCGATTCATTATGGAATTGAGTTCAGCGTTAGATCCTATATTGTTGCAATGCAATGCAATTTTACAATAGAATAAGTTGCGTCAAAACATTTACTATTGTAAAAAGGTATTACATCTTGGCAATAATACACCGAAATATATATATTTTTATTGTAGAAAGCAATCACCTTGTGGTTTGACATATTTAAAATGAAATAAAATAATTTTTGTTTTAAAACCACGATCTCTTAATAATTTTTTGAACCGACCGGTTTCGCTTTGCTCTAGCATCTTCAGGGTACAAATTATTACCTGAGTTAAGCGAAATCGGTCGGTTCAAAAAAATATTAAAAACTCGTGGTTTTAAAACAAAAATTATTTTATTTCATTTTAGATATATTTTTCGTATAAATCAATATTTTTATTTACATCAACTGTGCAATGCCATCCATTTATGTGCTTGTGATTGTTTTTGATTGAATTTATACTTTCATTAAACTTCTTATTTCTAAAACATATGTATTTATCATATTTTATAAAAATTTAGTTCAAAACTTAACTGAAAAGCCACATTTTTGTTTTTTTTTGTCTTTATATCTTTTATCTTCAAAGAAAATTTGCACTTTAATATTATGCTTAATATTAAAACCATATTAATATTATAATCTACCTTTTGCCTTTGTGAATTTTTTGCTATGTACAAAATCTATTTTTATTTGTATAACTGTTCCAATGTTCCATCAAAACTTTCAATAAAAAAGGTATCTGGCATTTAAAACTTCTTATAACACAGGTTAAAAAGAATTACATTGAAAAAATAAATTCTACCATTTGAGCGTGTAAGATTGTTATTTATGATGTTAACAAAGTCTTCCAATCAACTTAGATAAATTAATTTATGGATACTTTTTTTTGTAGTGTTTCTTTACCCTTAAATGTTAACGTTTTTAAAATCTGGAAGGGACGGCGTATTAATTAAAAACGGATTTTTTCTGGGAGATTAATTAGGCCTTGGAATGGTATAGAAAGTGCTAAGGAATTATTATTATCTCAAATGTCATAACGGCAACTCTTTTAAAAAAGGTGATAATTAAAATTGAAAATATTGAGTGAAAATGGCTGGGTAAATTCTAATCATGATCTAAGTAACTGAAAATGTTTGAATGTATTGCAAAAATATGCTTTTGCAGTTGTCACACGATTGGAGAATGATTTTGAACTGTTTTATGTTATACTTTCGTGTCTTTCCGACTTCATTGTACTGTCATTTTATGAACTCCCCTATTTTTCTCTTCCTCATCACTTTCTTTTCCCATACTGTGTGCAAAAACGGTGACTCTGTGCAAAAACGGGCGGTCCGTTTGATAGATTCCCCAATCTTAACAGACGGACTGCAATCTTTAGAGCACAGGCGTCAGGTAGGTATGCTGTCCTTGTTCTATCGGTATTACAATGGAAGATGCTCTGAGGAACTAGCGTCATTGATCCCTTCGGCACCGGTGCGTAGTCGGGATACACGCCAAACGCGCGCCCAACATTTGTACACAGTTGACACTTGTCACATGAGAACGGGTCGCTTCTACGATTCGTTCTTAAGTTCAACAGCTCGGCTGTGGAACGAACTGCCGGCCTCTGTGTTTCCTCCCTCCTACAACATGGAACTCTTCAAGACCAATGTTCACTCCTTCCTCTCCACAAAAAGACCCTCCACACAGCATCCCCAAAGATGACATAGGCCCTGAGGGAAATAATTTTCTTCAGGGCCACCTGTGTCGAGTAAATATTAAAAAAAAATAATAATAATAATTTTCTCTTCCCAATCACTTTCTCTTAACCAATCCTCGCCACCAAAATAGGATGCCATAGTCTTACTGGTTTTGTACAGTTAATAGCAGTTAAAAATCATGTACGGTATTCATATGAAAAAAATTTCTTTATGCCAAAAAATTGAAGAGGACGAAGTTTTTTAAATAATTTAAAATAAAATATTTCAAACGTAAGTAACCCAATTAAACGGAAATATAAATAAATAAAAACTGAAATACGAAAAACACTAATTTAAAAAAGAAACTTTGCTTTTAAAATAATGTTTTTCGTGGTTAATGTAATACATATGTTTATCTTTTGTCAGATACAACTACGTCACTTGCGTCTTCCAGATACTTGAAACAATGCACATGACTCTTTTTTCAGCTAGAAAATAATTAATTAAGCAGTCAGAAGGGAAAAAATAAAGTGTTTGCAATCAATTTACCATAATGATATGTTTTGGCTTTTCCATAAATGTTCAAGTATTTATTAACTTACTTTCTAGTTGGGAACGTGTCACGTGCTTTGTGTGGAGTGTCTGGACAAAGCTATTAGTATATGGGCATTGGTTGTCCCTGGGGTCACCAACATCCAGGAGTTTGTAAGCCAGGTAGTTCCATTAAGGTTTCCTTTATAAAGCGCTGTATCATGTTATCGATTTCAAACATTAGGAGGAAACGCTAGAGAAGGGCTTTGGGGAAAAACAATAATAATTATTCTTACATTCACAATCCTTGGAAAGGGGTTAAAGTTTCTAATCCACATGGCTGTAGTTCCATGCTAAGAAATTTTTCCTATTACTAGAACATTGTATATACATTTTAAATTCATCCATTTGAATTTCACTCTTTGAATGTACATATGAATCAAGTGGAATTGGAATTTAACCCACTTTTTGACTTCCGATTGAGCTGAAACTCAACAAATAGACTTATTATCGATGACAATGCATTTTGTCAACTGGTGGCAATGACGCATATGTACGCCGATATATATTAATTTCTCTGAAATCGGATGACATTACAGTTAATATAAGAAACAAATATCGGTCCTAACCAATTCCGATATAGCTTAGTTATAAGTACGATTGACTAAAGTCCCTGGGAGAAAGTTTTCATTTAAAAGACATTTTTTAAGTTGTCGCAGTTAAGAGCAAGTTCCTGGGCAGGAAAGTTCAAACCGAAATATTTAATTATAATATAATTGGACCTCTAAATAAAAAAATATATATTTTTGTAAAAATATTGTTTTTAAATTGTTGATTACATTGAGTCGTTTAGAGTTGTTATGTTTTTAGTTTGTTTCTAATCCGTAACTGTACCAGTTGATGATTGTTGCGAAGTAAATAATATATGTATACTAAGCAATTTATGTTATTTGCTACGTTTAGAGTTGTTATTTTTTTATTATGTTTCTAATCCGTAACAGTACTAGTTGAGGATTGTCGCGTAGTAAATAACATGTATTTGTTCATATGTTAAGACAATTGACGAATATATACGTAAATTAATAAATAAATAAAATTTAGTAAATTATTTCAAAGGTCGCAATTATCGCTTTAAGTAAGGAAATTATTGCTTAAGAAAATTTTCAGAATCTAATGTACCAAATATCACAGAAATGTATAAAAGAAACGCCAAAATATTTCATCATTAAAATTCACCCCTTATAATATAGCACAAGCAATCGATTTAAAACAAAGGGCTAAATAGCCATACCAATGATTAAAACGATTATGGCTCAGTACCTCTACTTGTATGTAGGTGTGAAATGGTAAAATATATTATTAAATTATTATTAGCATCAATTAATCGCCTAAACTATTTGTTATCCTTTGTGCTATGCATAAAAACCTTGTCTTATAAACATTAGTTTGTCATAAAAATAATAACAGTAGATTATTGTCCAAAAACAAAATTAGGGTACCGTTTCCACCCAAAAAACGAGGTTGAACACACATTTTAGAAAAGGGGGAGGGAGGAGGAGGTTGAGGGTCGGGGGAGTTTTGAAAATGCAAGTCATTTACTATGTTTTCATTCGTGATGAATTGAATGAGAAAACCCCCTAGTAGTGGCAGTTGGGTGTACTGGATTGCTAAAATAAAAATTTTATTATTGATGTTGCTGTAGCTGAAAAAGTGTTTTTTTCGAAAATTCGGTTTTTCGTATGAAGATTTTTAGGAAATTAATAAACTAACTGAAATTTCCTGAAAATATTCATACAAAAATCGTTTTGAAATAAACAACATCAATAATCTCGAAATTTCAAAACTTACCACTCTATAAGACAGATTTTTAGTAAAGAAAAGTAAAAAGGAAAGAAAATAACAAGAACTAAGCCCTGGAGGGGTGTTCTATTACCTTGATTTCATTTAAACTGCCAAGATGTTACATTCATCACCAACATTTCATGAATGCATGAAGTTTTTATTTATTTTGTGCATATTGATACTATTTTACTCGAGCTAATATTGTACGTAAGTATTTTTAACTTATATCAATACTGTAAAAAGATATTTTTTACTTGTACTGATACTGTTCATATGTATATTTTTACATCTACTAATACTGCACATAGGTATTTTTTTATCTCTACTAATACTATACAAAAGTATTTTTTTGTACTTTCTGTTTTTGTTTATGTATTTTGTTACAGATGACACACATAAACTTCACTTTGACTTTGGTTCAAGATTTTGTTTATGATAGCCTGCGATAAGCGAGCCCTAAGGGTCTGAGACAGAGGTGTGAAATCGTCGGATCACGACAATAGAAAGAATTTTATTTTTTTTTATTTTTTTTGCTGGATTTTATTTAGGTATTGGAGCCAGGAAGGAGTCTGAAAGGGTCGAGAGGATGCACTAGGTGGCATGAAAGGCTGGGAGGTGACTGGAGAGACTAGGGTAGACTAGGATAAGGTGATTTTGCACAGCGGTGCTGCCAAGGTCTTTTATCTATGTGAGGATGTTGTGTCGGCGCTCTTTATTGGCAGCAGACACATGTCAGCGCTATATTAGCGACGGACACATGCCTGAGCGGATGACGAGCCTCGTGTTGGCACATTTGGTGGACGGGGTAGTCTCTCTCCCTGCAGCAGCTGGTATAGTTCCTTCGCTACCTAGGACTCTTGCAGCAGAGTCTCCATCTCTGTCTTTGTCGAGCGTCACAGCGGTGCTGCCAAGGTTTGTTGTCTATGTGAGGATGTTGTGTCGGCGCTCTTTATTGGCAGCAGACACATGTCAGCGCTATATTGGCGGCAGAAACATACCTGAACGGATGACGAACCTCGTGCTGGCACAGCAGTTGGTCTAAATAACAAATGTAGATCCTAGGAAATAAACTGTACAGCGCCCTTGAGGTGATTTTTCACAAAAACGGCGCTCTACAAATTATCCAAATATTATTATTATTATTATTACTATACATTACTTGTACTAATACTGTTCATAGTTATTTTTTATCTATTCTAATACTGTACATAGGTATTTTTAAACATATATTAATACTGTACATATATATATTTTTTACTTGTACTAATACTATTCATAGGTATTTTTTATCTATACTAATACTGTACATAGGTATTTTTTAACCTATGTTAATACTGTACATACATATTTTTTACTTGTACTAATACTGTACATAGGTATTTTTTGTATATCTACTAATAATGTTCAAAGGTATTTTTCAACCTGTACTAATACTCTACATAGGTATTTTTTTACCTACAGTTATACTTTTCATAGGAATATTTTGCCTCTAATACTGTACATGGGTATTTTTTTACCTATAAAAATACTGAAATGTACCTTTTACCTCGCAAATTATCGCATTCAACAATGTTGGTACAGTGCAAAAATCTCTATACATAGCAGGAATTTCAATTATTCTCTGACAATATTCACCTATTCCAATATTTGGTTGGAAAAAACATCCCGTCACTCTTTCCTATCAGCAAAGCATTCGCGTAAAGTTCTCAATAGAACATTTCTGAATATATTGATGGATGGGATACATTGAAACTTTTCACGGGACGTGCGGACTGCGGAGCGGATCTCGAATGATTGGTATAGTGTATTGTATGCATTCTGCATAGCTGGCAGATTTCAATCTTTCGTGAATGCTGCGAAATTTACTTGAACGGTATAAATAGTCAGATTTGAAAATCTCTAAAAACGTTTGTACAAGCGCTTGAAATAATTATTTTTTATTCCATCACGTTTTGATTTCTCTCCGAGTTAATACGACATACGTGTACCGTAAGGCGACGCTTTTTTTTCTGCGCTACTGTAAATATTTTACGTAATATTTTTTTTGCCTACTTCACAATTTATCTTATATAATCGGCAAAATATTAAAATATTAATTTTGTAGAACTCGGAATTGCATTTGTTTTAATATGTAGTTTTATGAAAGGTCTCCATGTTCAAGAGTTAATGCACTCGACTAGCAAGTTTCAATAACAAGGTTCAAATCTCGTGCGAAATCTCGTGGTGTGCGAAAATAAATTTTACTTAATTAATTTGCGTTATTTCACAAATTATCTACTTGAAAATAATATGTGGTATATTTGAAGCATTTTCTAGGGTGTATGATACTCTCAATATTGCCATGGTGTAAGAACACCATTCAGAATTGAAAAATTGCTCGATATTGCTTTTCCCGTGTTTGGTGGCCACATCTGAATAGCCAGGTACCTCTCCACTTTCCTATTTCCCGTCTCCTTCTTCTTCCTTTAGGGATGCCATAGTCCCACTGGTTCCAGAAGTTTATGCGGTACCCTTATGCGGTTTCACATAAAAAAAACATTATTATTTTAGTTATTTACATTTCACATTACAAGAAGAGATTTAAAATTCTTTGTACATCGGTATTTTAAATTCGACGATAAATATTTCCATATATTACCAAATATCGTCTTTATTTATTATTTATATAAATTGTGTTTGTGGCGGGCGGCGTGATTACGTTTTTATATAATTCTGTGGTTTCATTTTGAGATTGATGAAATTTTCGCTCACTTGATCTTCAAACAAGAGAAAGATCATTGTTTGCATGGTGTTTCTATTGTCGTGGTACGAGAACACCCAATGGTAGGCAGGAAAAAACTTTTTTCGATTTTTCTCACATCAATATGTTATAATAAAATACATTAAGCAAAAGGGTCTGATTTCCCTTCGCATTTAGGTGCGTAACTACCTATCAGCTAACCAGACTACTCTGTAATGATCCATATCTCCTATTTTAAACTAAAAGATACAAAATAATGATATAAACATTTGGGGATCGATGGTGAAGGCACGAAATAAAAGGCGCGTCGTGAAGGTCACAGTGTTTATTGAGTCAGTTGCCATGACGAGGAGATGATGTAAGACGAATGTTGAATACTCCGGTTGCTGCGGTGATGTGGACCGGACTCGATGACTGTCAGGTACTGGCGATCTAGGGAATCAATGCTCCAGTGCTGACGGAAGGCCGAAGGTGCGGCGGACCTTGTAGGCGGTTGAGCGGGAGCGGCGTAGACCAGTGAGGATGCTGCGTGTCCTCGTGATGGTCATGGTGGCGTGGAAGAAGCGCTGGTCAGAGACACTGGAACCAGGGCGCTTGTAATCCGAGTAGCGCTTGCCAGGGACGGCGATCTGGACAAGACGATAAGATGATGTCCCGATAGAGTCCATGATGGTACGGGCGAAACCGGGAATATTGTCCTTCGTGCTAGTAAGAGGAGCGTGAATTACCACTCGTTGATTATTGTTAAATGACGGCGGACTGATGACTGACTGACTGACTCGCTGCGTCGGGCATATTTGTACTGTTTGGCTGGTGGCAACAGCAGGTAGTTAAATGGCAGCTAAATCGAGGCCACTCGCTCGGTCTGGCCCTTTCCCGAAGTTTCGGCGGCGCGGCAATTATGCCTAGGCGCACAGTGGCTTAAATTTGAGCGCTGGCGAGACATTGACCCCAGATCGGCATGTTCCCGAAATGAATTTTTTTTTACCAATGTGTTTTCAGTTAATCACTGACATTAAAAAAACCATTGAAAATAACATCCGAAGCTTACTTACTCGGTAATTACGCACAGAACTGAGATGTTCGGGCGCGCAACTATGCTGCTGTATCTAGGCGAGTTTGAAGGCGTGCGGAATTAGGTTGTTTGTGTACTTGTTTCACAAAAAAAGTATTTTTAAAAATTACTTGACATATTCTTTGAGATACGTGCTTTATTTAAATAACTGAAAAATATATTTTTTTCATAAATTATAACTGTTGCCTTGGTTCAAAGTTTACCTTTTTTTCTAATTTTTTTTACCAAAGTTTTGCCTTTAATGGAGTAGGAATAAAAATCTTCACAAGTCTTCACGCTAATTTTAATAGGATATTATTGCTGTGTCTTTTTTGTACACGGACAAAAAAAAATACCACCAACTTTAGCCAGCCACTCCAGTAATTGCATTTTTAAGAAATGATTGTACTTAATTTTCGTCAATTTTTTTCAGAATCCTATATTTGACTCCGATATGTCAAAGAAAGATCAACTGTATGTAATATTTAGTTCTTCGTACCGTTAGAATAAAATTAAAGTTATTCCCAATTATTCACTGTCAATTTAAATTAACATTTGAAACTCAATTATTATGTAATTAGTCGCAGAACAGGGATACACTGATATTCGGGCGCGCAACTATGCTGCTGTATCTAGGCGAGTTAGAAGGTGTGCGAAATCAGGTTGTTTGTGTACTTGTTTTACAAAAAAGTATTTTAAAAAAATTCTTGAGATATTTTTTAAGATACGTGCTTTATTTAAATAACTGAAAAATATATTTTTTTCATAAATTATAACTGTTGCCTTGGTTCTAAGTTTACCTTTTTTCCATTTTTTTTTACAAAAGTTTTGCCTTTAATGGAGTAGGAATAAAAATCTTTACAAGTCTTCACGCTAATTTTAAAAGGATATTATTGCTGTATCTTTTTTGTACACGGACAAAAAAAATCAGTACCAATTTTAGCCAGCCACTCCAGTAATTGCATTTTTTAGAAATGATTGTACTTAATTTTCGTCAATTTTTTTTTCAGAATCCTATATTTGACTCCGATATGTCAAAGAAAGATCAACTGTATGTAATATTTAGTTCTTCGTACCGTTAGAATAAAATTAAAGTTATTCGAAATTATTCACTGTCAATTTAAATTAACATCTGAAACTCAATTATTATGTAATTAGTCGCAGAACAGGGTTACACTGATATTTGGGCGCGCAACTATGCTGCTGTATCTAGGCGAGTTTAAAGGCGTTCGAAATCGGGTTGTTTGTGAACTTATTATACAAAAAAGTACTTTTAAAAATCACTTGAGATATTCTTTAAAATACGTGCTTTATTTAAGTAACTGAAAAAAAACTTTTTTTCATAAATTATAACTGTTGCCTTGGTTCAAAGTTTAGCTTTTTTTCCATTTTTTTTCCTTTAATGGAGTAGGAATAAAAATCTTCACTAGTCTTCACGCTAATTTTAATAGGATATTATTGCTGTGTCTTTTTTGTTCACGGAAAAAAAATCACCACCAACTTAAGCCAGCCACTCCAGTAATTGCATTTTTAAGAAATTATTGTACTTAATTTTCATAAAATACAAACTTAGCGCCCAAGTTACACGCTACTTTTTATAAAAGCATTAAAATTATTATCAACATTTCAACTAATAAGAATTAACAAAAAATAAGTGGTATTTCTTATTAATACTTAAAAAAACATCAATGGTGCCAAATAGTCGAACGCCGAGAGCGATGTCGCGCCAAATCATTAAAATTGGCCACTGTGAGGCGGTAGACTCGAACCTTCCGGCGAGTTGTCGTAGTGTGACAGATCGACTGGTAGGTAGGCCGCGTTGTTTACAATCCGAACTGAAGGTAGGTACTCGTAGAAAGGTACTAAGTAGGTCGAGCGGCTTATTATTAATTATTCAATGGATTCTTCTCGACGCCACAAACATATTAAGAAATTCGACCCGTATTACCATTTTTTCCAACGCTTTACCTGGCGCTTAAAACAAAATAAAAAAAAATAAAATTTAAAAAGGACATTACATAACAATAGAAATATATAGATCTTAGGAATGCAATTGAAATTTCCAATTTTACTTCGGTTCTTTACTTTGGGTTAATATTCGCGTGGCACTTGTTGAAAGTTTTGCAATTATTACACTCCAGTTAAGCAATAAAATTGGAATCTTTCTTTAGAGCTGAATACATTAAGGAGATTTAAAAAACAGACCAATAACTAAGGGCTTCAGAAAGTAGATGCCCCACTACCTCCATGACGATGTCTTCAGGCATCGGCAAAATAGATGAAAAGTATGATTTATTTTCACTATGAATAAAACAAAATTTCACCAAGTTGTTATGCTGCATTTACAGATTGGTATGTTAGCTTTCAATAATTAACATAATTTAATGAATTTTATTAATTATTCTATTTTTAATTCTTTTTTTACTAAAGCCCTGAAAATAGACCCAATTTGAAAATGAAAATTAAATTCAAACTGAAAAAAAAACATATGTGAATCACATGTTTTTATCAAAAGAGTAAATGGTCGGCAACATTGTTTCAAAATAGTATTATACGCATATAGGCCAGTGCAATTAGCGCCAAAAAGGGGGGTCGCGATCGTAATTATTCCGGCAGTCCGAATTTTTTTATATGTTTTATAAACTGATCCCCTGATGTAAAATCTGAGTTTCCGACCTTGGCGCACCTGTCCTCGCGCCGCTATTTTGAAAAAACCGGCCGAAATCGCGCCAAAATCGAGTTTTCCCCAAATATCTCATTTCCAGCTTTTCTCAGCTTAACAAGTATAATGAAACATAATACAAATTTTTATTTTCTACTATACTTGTTAAGCTACTTTAGCCAAAATTTGCATTGAAAATGAGATAATTGGGAAAAACTAGATTTTAGCGCAACTTTTTTGGTTTTTTTTTCGTTGAAGGCGTTCATTAAAGCCAGGCTGTTGAATATTATGTTATGACGATCTTAAAGTAAGAAACGGTTGGAAAGTAAATCTTATGAATAAATTATTTGCAATAGATATTGTCGCATGGATTCTTAAATGAACACACGGGATTTCAAAAAACAACCATCATCGGAATTAAACTCTGAATATAACAATAAAGTTGTCCTTAAATTATGTTAAAGTGTTGCTATATTGGTGTTTCAAAATAATCAAGCAATATATCGTTTTAAAAAAAAAGTGGTAAATGAATGTATTCAAACAATTGGTTTTTCGTTGTCTTGAGTAAACAAGGTGCAATATATCTTTAAAGCTTACATTAAAAGTTTTGACAGAAGAAAACCACAGAAAAACATTAAAATAGACAGGTGATCTGAGATAAACGGACATAAAACTTGATTTTTGCCGTGAATAGTGAAATAAATAAAGTAACTCAAGATGGATCCTAAAAGTTTTATTGATAAAGCCACAGATGCAGTTCTAATTCTACAAAATTGCATTAATGACATTTCGACAAAACTAAACAAAGAACAAATTAATAAATTAACCCCGAAAACAATTACAATTTTGGGGTTAATAAGCGAAATGGCAGCAAAAATGGCCGATATTTCTGGAGAAAATAGAATACTTAAGGAAATTACGGGTAACAATAAGCAATACCAAAATTTGGGGAAAAAAATTATTATCACTCCGAAAGAAGAGCAGACCACGGAGAAAACCGAAGAGGATATTAAAAAACAAATTGATCCAATTGAAACAGGAGTGATGGGAATAAAAAATGCAAAGGATGGTAAAATAATTGTTACATGTAGAAATAGTCAGCATATTGAAAAACTACAGGAAGACATAAAAATAAAGTTCTGTGAAAAATATACAACGAAGATCCCAAATAAAAGATTCCCATCAATAAAAGTCGTTGGAGTAACACATAAAATGGATGAAAAAGAAATCGTTCAGAACATAAAAATTCAGAACGAGTTTCCAGAAGAACCACAAAAAATGGAAGTAACTGTAATAAAAAACAAGAAATTAAAAACAGGAGAAGAATATATAATATATTTGGAAGTAGATACACAAACACATGGAATAATGTTGCAAATGCAAAAAATAAATATTGGATGGGAAAGGGTCAGAGTATTTGATGCATTTGACATTAAGCGCTGCTATAAATGCTACGGGTTCAACCATAAAGGGAGCGAATGTAAAAAAGACTCCTTTGTATGCCCTAAATGTACAGGTGGTCATAAAAGTGAAGAATGCAAGGCTATTATAGGAACAGAAAAGTGTAATAATTGTATTAATACTAAAAACAAGTTGAAGATAAACCTAGAGTCAAATCATCCAGCGTGGAGCTTCGAATGTCCAGTATACAAAAGGAAATTGGAATTGGAGAAGAAAAAGGTAAATTTTTTATAAAAAGCAACCAACTGCAAGGAATTATATACTTAAATATTCAGAGTCTGATAGCGAATAATGAAGAAATCCAGATTTTGATTGAACGAAATGATCCTGCACTTGTAATGTTAAGCGAGACTCACATAACATGCGATATTGAAGACAGCGAAGTTACTTTTCAAGGATATTCAACAATACGCTGTGATTCCTACAGTAGACACACAGGGGGAGCAATAATAATTATCAAAAAAGACATAATATTTGAAGTTATTTCTAACACAAAATACGAAAAGAACTGCTGGATACTAGCGATCAGGATAACTTCTGGATATAAGAAAGGAGTATACGGAGTAATTTACCATTCTCCAAATGCAAGTACAAAAGACTTTTTATCATTTATAGAGAACTGGTGCACCCAAAACCTAGAAGAGGAAGAAGATAATATCCTAACTGGTGACTTTAATATAAATTTCAAAAATTTGAATGATACATATACTAAAAGACTTAAAAAAATTATCCAAGCATCGGGAATGAAACAACTTGTTAAAAGTGAGACACGAATAACGGATAAATCCAGGACGTTAATTGACCTTGTCATATCCAACAGATTAGATTTGAATGTAAAAGTTCTAGATGAGCCAAAAATAACCGACCATAACCTTATCCACATTACAGATAACACAAAAAGAACTAATACGAAAACCAGCAAAGTAATAAAATACAGAAATTATAAAAAATATAACAGTGAAAGGTTAATTGAACTTCTGGGTGATATGAATGAACTTCATCAAATGGAATTTAATGAAAAGGCTAAATCATTAATAAATAACCTTCAAGAAGTAATCGACCAGTTAATACCAATCCAAACTACTAAAATAAGAGGAACAAATAAATGGTATAACATAGAACTACAATCAATACAATATGAAAGAGATAGACTGTACAAAATTGCAAAAATCTCAAGAAACTCACAAGACTGGAAAGCATTCAAAAATGCAAGAAATAAATACTCAAAACAACTGAAAGTTTGTAAGAACGATTACTTCAAAAATAAAATTATCTGTGAAAAAGGAGACACTAAAAAAATGTGGAAAACCATAAAAGGATTAATGCAAACTGAAGATAAAGGGATGAAACATGACATTGAATTTCCACATCAGATACAGGGTAGCATACAGAACTGCTTCAACAAATATTTTGTAAACAGCATAACGGAATTACATCAGAGTATACCAATACTGAAGGAAGACAACCGCGTGAGAAATGTTCCCCTAAACCGAGAAAAACTTGTGTTTAAAGAGATTGATGAAACATATCTTTTACAGATTCTAAACAGCACCAAATCAAAAGAGAGTCCAGATGGAATAAGCTTTACAGTTTTAAGGGATGCAATGCCAGTGATAGGACCTCATCTACTGAACATAATAAATGAATCGTTAAGAAGTGGAAAATTTCCAAACACATGGAAAACATCTATTGTGATCCCGATTCCGAAAGTTGTTAATACCAGAAAATGCGAAGAATTTAGACCTATAAATATGTTTTTTTTTTTTTTTTTTTTTTTTTTTTTTTTTTTTTTTTTTTATAAATTTAATTTAGATTAAATTTGATAATATTATTATTAAGTTCTGCAAGTGTTTTAGTTTTTTATTATTGTGACAGCTGTTTCGGCTTACAAGGCCATTTTCAAACTGTGGTTAGTCCACATTGAGACGACGTTTTTATACTATTTCAAATGTAAATTTTGAAGGTGCATACATTGATTTATTACTGGTTACACCGATGACATGATCTATTGTTGGTTAAACCAATCAACAATATAATAATAAAAACACATCCTCAAAATTCGCAGAACATCTCTTGGTGAATAATCATACCCCACTTAACAACAAGGGTCCTAAACCATTGCATATGGAAAAAAAGGGCATTAGATTAAATTTACTTGAACAATTAGAAATCAATAAACGAACGAATGACCCAAATTTAACACTAATTAATAAAGTACGGAAAATAATTTACTCACCACTTCTTAGTATTTTCACAAAACCCAAGCAGTATAATGCACCCAAATAATTCATAGCAATAAAGTCATTAGTAAATAATTAAGAACCCATTACCATTTACTGAGGGGAAAACATAGATTGGTTTAACCAACAATAGATCATGTCATCGGTGTAACCAGTAATAAATCAATGTATGCACCTTCAAAATTTACATTTGAAATAGTATAAAAACGTCGTCTCAATGTGGACTAACCACAGTTTGAAAATGGCCTTGTAAGCCGAAACAGCTGTCACAATAATAAAAAACTAAAACACTTGCAGAACTTAATAATAATATTATCAAATTTAATCTAAATTAAATTTATAAAAAAATTAAATGGAGTTCTACGAATTAAACACAAAAACAATAAATAAATATCTATAAATATGTTACCAAAATACGAACAGGTACTAGAAATTGTAATAAAGAAACAACTCGTTGAGTATTTGGAAAAACATCATATATTATGTGACGAACAATCAGGATTCCGTAATAATAACTCTTGTGAAGCTGCAATAAACATTGTGATTAATACATGGAAGAAAGAAACAGATAATAAAAAAATCACCATTGCAACGTTTTTAGATTTTAAAAGAGCATTTGAAACGATAGAAAGGAAAAAACTTTTGGAAAAATTAGAAGATATAGGTCTTTCTGAAGTAGCTCTAAATCTTTTCAAAGAATATCTCCATGAAAGAAAACAGGTAACAAAAGTGGAAAGCTCAGAATCAGAACCGATAGAAAACAACCTCGGTGTTCCACAAGGGTCGGTATTAGGTCCAATTCTATTCATTATTTACATTAATGATATAATTAAAACCATAAAACATTGCAAAATTAGATTATTTGCAGACGATACATTAATTTATATTTCATGTGAAGAATACATAGATGCAATCAATAAATTAAATGAAGACCTACAAAATATAGCGAAATGGCTGAAATTAAACAAATTAAAACTGAATGTCAACAAAACAAAATATATGGAAATAGGCAACAAAACGCATAACACAGAGTTAAAATTGACAATTAATGGCGAAAAAATTGAAAAAGTAAATGAAATTAAGTACCTGGGTGTGATACTAGATTCAAAACTAACTTTCGCAGCAAATTTTGAATATGTGCTAAAGAAGGTATCTAAAAAAGTCAATTTTCTTAGAAGATTAAGAAATAAACTAAATGGAAACACTACAGAGCTGATTTATAAAACTATAGTTGCTCCACATTTAGATTATTGCTCTACTGTGTTGTATTTGGCCAATGAAGGAAACATGGTGAAGTACTTATGAATGGTGAAGTACTTACACGCGTAAACATCATCAAGGACCTTGGGGTGATCTTTGATCCCAAGCTGACATTTTCAAACCACATAGTCCAGCTTACCTCGGCTTGCTCCAAAACTCTTGGTTTTGTAATTAGAACTTGCAAACAATTCAATAACAAAGAAGCAATGACCTCCATGTTCAACGGAGTGGTCAGAAGCAAGCTGGAGTACGCCAGTACTGTCTGGATACCTTATCAACTTAAATACATAAATATGATTGAACAAATTCAAAAAAAATTCCTAAGGTATGTTTACATGCGATCATACGGAATATATCCGAAATTCATGCATCACGTGGAACTGCTAAAGGAGACAAATTACCAAAGCCTGGAGACTAGGCGTAATGCCGGACTCATGGTATTTGAATTAAAGTTACTAAAAAACCTTATCGATTGCCCATATCTCCTGTCATGCTGTGGATTATTCGTTCCTGATAAATACTGTCGAAATCGTAGCCACGACCTATTCTGTATACCGCAGGGTCGGACAGATGTCATTGCCCGACATAGCATGACAAGAGGTATGACCTTACTAAATGCCCTACCAGCGGATATAGATGTGTTTAATATCACTATACCATGTTTTAAAAAATATATGTACATGTATTGTTAGTTTTAATAAAATTGTACCATAATTGGACTTACCTGTCTGTCGTACAATAATTAAAAAAAAAAAAAAAAAAAAAAAAAACTTGAACAAGCTAGATGTTATACAGAATAGAGCTATGAGATGTATACTAGGAAAAGGAAAATACGCAAGCATAGATCAAATGAGAGAACAGCTAAATTGGATTTCTATAAAAAAGAGACTATTATTTAATGTGTTAATTTTTGTACATAAAATCATGAACAACCAAATGCCAAAATATTTTAAGGATGAAATTGTTTTTAATAGAGATGTTCATAATTACGAAACCAGAAATGTAAATAGGATTAGATTGCCACATATGAAAAAAACAAAATCACAGAACTGCCTAATGTACAAAGGACTAAAAATGTATGATGAAATGCCTGAAAGTCTGAAGAATGAAGGAAGAATGAATGTATTTAAAAAGAAATGTTATATTTATTGTAAAAATATGTAAAATTACAAAATGAAATATGATCTTGTTTATATTAGTTTATATTCAAATGTATAAACTAACTCAATAAATAATAAAAAAAAAATTTAAAAAATCATCTTTTTTTCTATCCCGTAAAGCAGAATTTTGATATTTCTTCATAAAATAATCACTGTCAAAATATAATTATAATTACTGTCTACATCTGATTTCTAAAAACTCTGTGTAAGGTTTGGACAATTCCGTAGACTACAGCTTTCTATTAGATTAAACTTACATGACAAGTCTGAAATGCAATTTCGAAATCACTCAAAAAGGCTTTGCGGCCAGGCTGTTGTCGTTGCACTATTCTACGCCTTTGAAAGGCATTGCCGGCGCTGTCGAATGTCGTCGGTACCTGCCTGAATCTACGGCGTCGCGATGGTGTCGCTTATTCGTGAAATCCGAGATTTAAGTCGCGGCGGTTAGCGCTAGAAGTTCAACGGGTATACGCCATTTGCCAAACGGTATGAGATTTAATACATTCACGTGAGGCGGATGATATTTTCGTTGTGGATATTTGATATTATTTGTGAAAAGATCATTTTGTATTGTGAGACATTATTTTTAAATGTAATATTTTTTAAAAGCTGTTTTCGACGAATTATTAATCTTTAATTTATGACATAGAATAATGATTTATTTTTTTAAAAACTAGGAAAATACTTTAAATTTTTCTATCACGAGTTTGAACTCTATCCGTCCGACTGCTGAAAATAATATTACACTCCTTTTTCTGGTACCCTAACTCTTGTTAGAAAAGCTACCTTGCAAAAGCAACAAATTAAAAATAAGTTTTACCACTAATTGCCAGAGGCGTCCTAACATGGAAGATGCCTTGCCTACAAGGTTGTTATTGAGGAAATATTTTATTTTACTTTGTTTCATCGTCATCATCACCTAGGTATTCGTTCACTTTTCTCAGCTGAATGAAAGCAACACGAAGCAGTTATTACCAACTATTGTATTATCAATGTTCTCTGGAAATCTGGAGTAGAATAATGATATTTTTTTTAAATTAAAACTCGTTGTAAAAATAATGAAATCGAATTTTGATGAAAATTAGGATGATAATTCGTTAAAATACTAAAATAACCTGAATTTAGACCTCGCGTTCCATTGGAATCAAGAAGTTCTTTAATTCTCTCTTACGACTTCTTATTTCAATTAACCTTTCTTTTGTCTGTTTTGCCGATCTGTCGTAATTATTTCTCCGTTGGGGATTTAAAAGGAGTTTTTCATTTATAATAAATTATAACTTGGCACTGTGCTTTTTGGTAGTAATTTTGCCAGGAAAAAATATCAACCGGATGAAATCACACGATTAACTTAGAATTCTAATATTTTTTGCTGATTATCAACGCTAACAAATCTCTGTATATAATGAGAATGGAGTGCCGTAACAGAAAATTTAACGAAAAAACGTTTTTTGTTTGGGTATTTTGACCAATAATGCGTCATAATTATAAAAAATTAATGTGAAGTGGTTTGAATTATGTAAACGTAAATGAAGGAATAATTTGAAGAAAGAAATTACAAAATATTCGAATTATCGTAAAAGACTTTTTTTTTACTAACACGAGTCCCAACTGCATAAAAACTGCATGGAACTTTTGGATGAACAGGGTTATATTGTATGGAAAAAATAAACCGTTATTATAAAAAGTAAAAAAGTACCATCAGGAGTCCATCAAGGCTCTCATTTAGGCCTACTTATATTTATTTGAAATGATTTATGATGTTAAATTCATTTTATTTTTTGCAGATGAGTTGAAACTTTTCAATATTATAAAATTTTTATATGATGCACTTTTCCTTCAGCAAATATAGATGGACTCGATGGATCGAGGTGTTTTTGCACAAAAACGGCGCTATACAAGTCATCCAAGTATTATTATTTATTATTATTATTTATTGTGTGAAACTACATTACAGCTCCCTTGTGAGATCGCAGTTAGAATATGCATCTCCTGTTTGTTCTCCTATTTATAGTTGTAACTAAAACAGCTTTGAGAAAGTTTCTTAAATATGTTCAATACAAGTTGAGAAAATCTTTGATTGATATCTGCTACAAAACGTTAATGTTTGATCTAAAACTACCGCTATTTTCCAGCCGGAGAACTATTAATGATATTTTATGAAGATTACCCTCAAATGTTAGGTGTAATAAATATACGTGTCCTAATAAGTATTGGCTGTTATTGGAGGGACTGTAAAACAAAGTATAAATTGAAGAATCAATTTCAGACCGTATGAGATGTATTGCATTTGGTACAAAAAAAGTGTATTTTTACCCATTGTCATTATATTAAGGTTCTCATTGTTTTGTGTACACAAGTCTTAAAAGTGTGTCATTTATGTACGGAAACATCATTTTAAGTAAAGAAGATTTCCATATTTTTTGTATTTTAATTATGGTTTGTTGATATGTTTTTGTCGGAAGAATTGTGTCGTGTTAAGCTTTACATATTTTTTTGTCTCCTCATAAACTATAACTTTTATTTGTTTTGAAAAATTTGGGTCCTTGGGACGTACTAACGTAAGGTTTTTTAACCACATCATGGTTAAAACATAACCGTCATACATCAAAGAAAAAATAAGTAATTTTGAATATAATTCATATGTTTGGGTATAATGTTTGTAAAATCATACGTACTCATCGTACTGATGTACATAATATGTTTGCACATTATATATTTATATTGTTTCACATGTGATATGTTTGTAAAAGCCCTACGGGCGTTTAATGAATAGATAAAAAGGGGGCAGGTAGGGGGAAAATGGAAAAGAGGAAGTTTTGAAAGTACCTGGTCAATCAAATCTGATTACAAAACGCAGCTAAATCAATTTCAAGCCTCGTCCAACTTTTCGATTCTGAATGGTGGATGATTTGTATAGCGCCGTTTTTGCGCAAAATCACTTGAAGGGCGCTGGGGCTTATGCGTAATATTATTCCTCCGCGGTAACATTATAATTTATTTTCACATGAAGAACGTTTGCGATGCCGTATTCATCCTAAGCTTAACCTGGGATATATACCCAACTGAACTTTTAATATTTGGTTTATTTATGTTTTACATTTTAAAATATTGGCCATTAAAAATATATATTTTTTCAATATTTTTTATGCAACTAACAAAAATAATTAAAAAAAAAAAAAATTAAAGAAAATCACAGTATTAGCCCTGTTGTAAGACCACCATTCAGAATTTACAAGCTACTTGAAATGACTTTGGACGTGTTTGGTGATCAGATCTGAACAATCATGTACTTTTCCACATATCTCTTACTCATCGCCTTCCCCACCCCACTACCATCATCCTCTCAACATACATAAATATAAAAGGAATGACATAATATTGCTAGCTTCAGACAGTTCAGAGTTTTCACATAAAAAAAAAATCTTGCCAAATCCACTATGATAATATAAAAAAAATGACTTCGTCGAATTTTATTTCAATGTCAAACGAAAATCAGTCGTTTGTAATATAACTTTTAATTAAAACCAATAAAATTGTTTTTTCAATCCTTTTTGATAATAGCTTTTAGCTCTTTTCCGTGCTAGATATTTGCAAATCCTTTTCAATAAAATTAAAAAAACAAACATTTAGTACTATGGCCTCAAATTAAAATTAAGTTTATTATAATAAAGGTCACTCAGTCATTTTGCTTAATGTATTTAAAATAACCACAAAAATCCATGTGACGTATTAAATTGATATTTCTAGTATAATGCCGCCACTACACCGTTGAGTTGCCATTATATACAAGCCGGTCTGTTTACCAAATACTTGTGGGCCTGTCTTTATTTTTTATTCGAGTATTTTCGAGAGGCTGCGACCGAAAAAGGTACGGCAAGAACTCTTGTGTACCAAGTAGATTATTACCTCAGTGGAGTTTAACCGAGAAATCCACGTAATGCTTTTTATATAATGTTATTACCCATATCCCATTGAAATCTTGAAAAGTATTATATTTCGAGGTTTCTGAGAAGAATGAAACATTGTATTATCAAAATAAAATATTTCTTTAAGAGAACTTACAATGTACATAATTTTTTTTATTTGCATTAACTGAGGAGGCATTGAAGAAAATAATTTCACTCACGGCCCATATCGTCATTGGTGATGCTGTGCAAAGAATATTTTTTATGTAATGGAAGCAGAGGAAGATCTAGGAGGGGTAGATAAAACGTACTCGTTTTTGTGCAAGGTCGCTCGCATGTGGAACGAGTCACCGGCATCTGTTTTTCCTCCTTCGTATAATTCGGGCTTCTTCAAGACCCTCATTAATAAATGATTGGCTAAATACCTTATTTTAACCCGCCTCAAAACGCTGCCCAACCGAGTGGCAACAAAGCTCCTTTGCCTATATATTAGGGGTTGGTAAGAATCTGCATTTGGTGAAGGACACAAATTGTACATTAATTTTTTTTTTTTTTCTAAACTTCCGATTTAGTTGTCCGGGTTAAGTCTTCCCCAAAGGAAAAACTTAACCCTTCCACTCACTTTTCCACAAATGATCAGCTAGTCAATCAACACTATGTAAGTGCATTATATAAGTAAAATAAATACAAAACAATACAAGAACAACAACACGTCAAATCACCAGATATCAAATGGGAAAAAAAAATTCACCGTCTCCAGATATTTTCATATCAGAGGGTTCGGCTCGGTAGAACTTCTAACAGGGCCTATAAATCCTACTGATCCCTCAACATAAATATTTTAAAAATCTTTTGTTATCCTACATGTATTATTATTATTATTATTAGCGCCCTTGAGGTGATTTCTCACAAAAACGGCGTTATATAAATTAGCCAAATATTATTATTATTATGTGAGGCACTACTAAACTTAAGTATTGTACATTTAGCCTATGACAAACAACGCTATATTTTCGTGGCTTGGCCTATTTCAGCGTATAGCTCGTAATACATTCCTATTGGTAGTGTATGACGACAGATATGCTGAAATAGACCAACTCATAATGCGTATAGTGTAATTCGTCGCCTATCTATTCGGCTGAGTTGACATCGCGTTTGGGTCCCACCCAGGCGTAGTGTGTTCAATTCCTCGGTTGGCTAAGTCCTCCATCACAATACAAGCAACATTTTCCGCTTTCTGTAGTGGTAGTAGGAGATTTTCAAATATTCTCAGGTTATTCGCAATCCGGAAATGTTTGTTTTTTTTTCTCCTTCAAAAAAAAAACTTTATTGTTTGTGTGGAATGTGCTGAGTCAGGCGTTGGT